>NW_026000077.1:2114379-2125955 GCF_001458135.2 Marmota marmota marmota
GGGGGGGGGGGGGGGACAACAGCAACGGAGGTCTCATTCTTTCTGTCTGGGTCCTATTAGTCCTGTTGCCCCCCAGAAGTCTGGGTTTTTAAGTCCTAGTTCAGTGGTGCTTGCAGCTGGTAACTGGGTGAGGTCTGGGGCGTACACCCAGGTGTAGACTCTTTACATCATTAAGTCTATCTGAATTCTGCAATTTATCCAAGTATTGCAGTTCACATTGCATCGTGGGCACATCGCTTATCATAATTTACTTTTTCACTCAACACAACACTAATTAATATAATCAACAGTCAGCAATCCTATAATATTTCTGGTGCTCATGTCACTCGCCCACAAACCATACTTTGTAGCCTTGGGATAGATAGTTGAGTAGAAAGATCATTTCTTTCTCTTAGTATTTTTTCCAATATTAATATTAATTATTGATGGTGTCTGTTCTGAGGTCATCCAGAAATGCTCACTTTTCTTAAAGTAAAAGTTTCCTTTGACATTCTGGCCCAATACTTGTGGACTCAAGCTTTCATGGATGATGGCATTCACAGTTTGAGAGAAGTGGAGAAGGAAACTTCTTAGTAGATCGATTCTTAAAATACATTCAATGCGTAAGCACAGCCTCTTAAAATACAATCATATTTGACTTGTAAAAATCACATTTCAGTGATTACACAATATTTTATTGTACTGTAGGTTTTGATTAAACTTTGGAAACATTCAGAATCCCTTCTCTTTTTTTCAGGGAAAAATAGAAAGTCTGTCTTCTCTCCATAAAAATTTCATTCATGGGGTTTGTAAATCTTCCAAGTTTCTCATTGAATTCAGTATAAAACCTATCAACTGCACCACAGCCAAATGAATATTTGTAGCTCTAAAGCTCTTTTCAGATATCACACATTCAGATCATTCCTTAGAACTACATTGCTTCTCATCCAATACTGCTTCCCCGAGCCATTCACTATTAATAGGTAACAGGCAGTTTCCTGGAAAAAGAAGAACTATTGTTCCCACCATCCTTTTTCCTTCCTTTTACTGGATACTATTTAGTATCTGTGCTGTTTTGCCAAGGAAAAGGCAGAGTAAGTCCCAGAAAACTCTCGAGCTAGGCACTCATGACATGATAACTCCACCTCATGGCATTCCCCACAGCACCCCATCTTCCTCCCCCATGGGACCTTGTTCTCAAGTATGGAACACAAAGTGACTATTCTGGTAGTTTCTCCTTGCTGTAAAGAAACCTTTGTGTGGTATTATTCTTTCAAATTGATTTCCAATTTTGTCAAGTGTTGTTTATTTGATTTTCAAGACTGAGCATGTTACCAAATGCTATCAAGGACTCATATTGGAGTGATTCTGGTAGCGTTGGCATGATTTGGTTTTGTTTCCCACTTATTTATTCCCACTTGTCTCCGTATTCCACTCCTTTCTCTCACTACTCCCACTGGCAGCCATTCTAGTATGTTTTACATGCCTCATTTTTATTTATGTATCTTTTGAAATACATTTTTATTCTGTGTTAGTATTTATTTTTGAGTTATATAAATGACATTGTGTTAGAAATTTTTATGCTGGGTTTTTTCCCTCAGAACCCTGTTTTTTTTTTTTTTTTTTTTTCTTTTTAAAACAATATTTTGCTTTTCCAAGATCCAATCTGGGATTCCTCCTGGCATTTAGTTGTCACGTCTTTTTTTTTTCTTCTTCTTCTTCTTTTTGATTGAGCTATAATTTACATACTATAAAACTCATTTTCCTAACATGACAGTTTGTGCAGCCATCACCATAATTTCACAACATTTTGTCCACTAAAAAGAAGCTGCATACCTATAAAAGTCACTTCCCATTCTCCTCCAACCCCATCCCTAGGCAACCTCAAATCTACTTTCTGTCCCTATAGATTTATTGGCATTTCATATAAATAGAATCAAATAACAGGTGGCCTCTTGTGTTTGGCTTCTTTCATTTAGCAAAATGTTTTCCAAGTTCACCCTTGTGTGTGTGTGTGTGTGTGTGTATACACATCATTCCTTTTTATAACTAATGAATAATATTCTATTATATAGGCATATATTTTGCTTACTTATTAATCATTTGTTAGACTTTTGGGTTGTTTTCACTTTTTTACTACTGTGAATGATGCTGCTGTGAACATTAACATACAATATTGTACCAATGTACAGTTTCATTTTTCATGAGTATTACCTAGGAGTATTTGTTGGATCATTTGGTGCCTCTGTTTAACTTTCTGAGCAACTGCCAAACTGCTTTCCACAGAAGCTGCTCCATTCTGTAGTCTCACCAGCAATATATTGAGGCTCCCAGTTTCTCCATATCCTCTCCAACACTTATTTTTTGGTTTTTGGATTTTTTGTGGGGGACAGGGTGGGAAAATTGGTTGGTTGGTTTTCATTCCAGCCCTTCTAGTAGGTGTGAAATGGTATCCCATTGTGGCTTTGATTTGCATGTCCCTGATTACTAACGATGTTGAGTACCTTTTTGTGTGCTTACTGACCACCTGTTTATCTTCTTTGGAAAAATATCTATTCAAATCCTTTGCCCATTTATACCTCAGTTATTCATCTTTGTTGAATCATAAGACTTCTTTATGGATTCGAACACTAGATCTTTATCAAACACATGACTTAAAAGTATTTTCCAGTCTGCTGTTGTCTTTTCACTATCCTTTGATGCATTGTGTGCTTTTAAGATTTATCCACATTGCTGGGTGAACATAACTGATCACTTGAACTACTTGTCAGTCTTCCATAATGTATATTTACCACATATAGCTGCTCACTCCTCCATAGACAGCCTGACTGCCTCCATCTCCACAGAATCATAAACAATCCTATGAAATAAATCCTCATGCATGTACCTTATAAAACTGAAAATTCCTGGAAGTGGAACTGCTTGAGCAAGGGTATCCACGTGTTTAACTTGACTCTGTACTGTCAGATTCTTCTCCATCTCTACTTCCACCACCAAATCCCTGAGGATTCCTCCCTATAGCTTTAAATCCCAGCCAGTGCTTGGCATTATTGGCTTCTGAGTTTGCTAGCCGAGAGCAGGAGAAGCACTATCTCATCATCATTTAATTTTCATTTCCCAAAATTTCCATGAATTTAGCAGCTCTTCACATGCTTGGATTTTTTTTTTTTTCCTTGTAAATTGCCTGGTCATGTCACAGACATTTTTCTTTTGGGATTTCTATCATTTTCTTGTTGGTACTTAGGGATTCCTTGTGAATTACATAGGCACCAATTCCATTTGTTTTTAGAAAGTACAAATATCTCTTCCTGTCATTTCTATGTTAATTTTTTTTTTTTTTTGGCGGACACAACATCTTTGTTTGTATGTGATGCTGAGGATCGAACCTGGGCTGCACGCATGCCAGGCGAGCGCGCTACTGCTTGAGCCACATCCCCAGCCCTCTATGTTAATTTTGACCAGCGTCCCTTCTTAGACCAAGATTCTTAGCTTAAATGTAATCAAGTTAGTCCTATTTTTTACTGTATGGCTTGAACTTCTGAGGTTTTAAGATAAATCATCATTTTGCCCCACATTGTAGAGATTTCCTCTAACATTGACTTCTATTAGATTTATCATATTGCCTTTAGGATTTAAGCCATCTGGAGCCGACTTTTGCATATAGCTTTAAGAGGAATTCAGTTTTATTTTTTATTCCTATTATGAGCTAGTTTCCCTACACAGCAACTAGTACTTCCATTTCCCATTGACTTATGATGCCATCCATCCTGCATATCACCTTACTCTATAAACAAGAGTCCACAAGGCTCTCTCTGTTCTACTTATTTATTTGGGGGCTAATATGAGATATATTTGTGTGTGTGTACATATAAATATGTATACACATACATATATAATACATGTAAATTACATATAAATGATTATTTTATCTATAAATTCATAATACATTCTGTTATATCTATTAGAACAAATCTCTCTTTCTTCCTTTGTCTCTCCCTCCTTCCTTCTCTCTTATCCCCAAATCAACTGGACATTCATTGAACTTTTACATATAAAATCTTAGGGCAGATTGTTAAGCTGCTCCAAAAAAACATGCAAACTTATTGGGATATATTAAAAATATATAAATATATTAACCTTGAGAGAATTTATATTTTTAAATATTAAATTATTCCTCCTAAGAGCATGGGATGTTTCTTGGGTTTTCCAGATCATCTCTTATGTCCTTCAACAGAGTTTTGTAGTTTAGAAAGCTCTCTCATAGGGTTCTTCTTTACTCTTTACTCTTGTTGCTATGGATCAATCCCAGGGTCTCCCGCATGCCAAGCAAGTGCTCTACCGCTGAGCCACATCCCCAGCCTCTCTTACTCTTGGTAAATATAATTATCAATTCATTATGATGTTCCTTGCTATAGTTTAACTGTGGATTTCATGTTTATCCTCTGATAATATAAATATACTTAGGTATTTACACACAGAAATTCTAGGAGAATTTTAATATTTATTGAGAGAGATGCTTACCCCATTGCTTTACTATTTAGAGACTTCTCAGATAAAATTCAAAGAAAATATAGGCTTGCTTGACATGGAATAAATATTTAACTTTGAGAAGTGGAATAGGTTATAACACAGAAATAAATTGGGGAAACCACACAGCATGAGTTAAAGGACTAAACTAAAAATTAAAAGAATACTAATGGGAGAAAGTTTTATTTAACCTTGATGAGGACAACATAAAGAGAAGAAGTATGGTTCGTGTAATCAAGGAGGTGCCCTCTAACAGGAGAAACAGCATCCTGCCCTTGTCCTACTCCTGCACAGAGCAAAAAGTGCTGTAAAGACTGTGCCTAAGGGCAGGGAGGATCTCAGGAGGGGAAACTTTGAACAGGAGGTGAAGTGAAAAGGTAATAGTGCCAGTGACACATTTGGATGTATCTTATACACAACAAAAAGCACTGTTTCATTTTGTTTTGTTTTGTTTTTAAAGCAAGATAGTTGGCAGTTGGTATGTTTGAATTTGTGTATTAAAACTGGAGTCCTGGAGGCAGATTGAAGGCCACATTGGTGCAGGGAGACCAGTTAGGAGGCAACTCCTTAAGTTAATTCGGAGAATAAAATTCTTGATAACAGTACTTTAAAAGAGCCACCCGTGGGCTGAGGTTGTCGCTCAGTGGTAGAGCACTGGCATTTGTGAGGCACTGGGTTCAATTCTCAGCACCACATATAAATAAGTGAATAAAATAAAGAAAGGTCCATCAACAACTAAAAATATATATTAAAAAAAAAAAAGAGCCACCTTCCCTGCCAAAAAAAGGTGATAGCTGGAATACTTAATGTTGAAGAGGAAATATTACCCTCTGGATAAGTTGTGGTCTAAGAATTGGTCCTACCTACATCTCCAGACCTGGAGCACATAGTTGAAATCAGTGTTGACACACAAAACCCGCAGCCACAGCTCTTTAGGAATCCTCAGGGGCCTGTGGCTTAACCATATACCATTTTTCTGTCCTCCTGCCATTTTTTACCTTTTTCCCAAAGTTGTAAGTAGTTCTTAAATATAAATATATTATTTATCTGTGTTTTTTGTCCCACAGAACTTTGAAGAGAAATAACTTAATCCAAGCTATAAAATGGTGATACAATAATAAAGCCTGAGTTTCAGCTTCCTCAGTAGAAATTGCTTCCTGACATGCATATTTCTTATCTTTAACATCAGACTTTCTCTATTTCCATTTTATTCCAAGAATCTGTTTATGTGTCAGTTTCTATATGTTCTCTTAACCTAAAATGGCCTCCATATTGAACAAATTGTAAATAAGGTAAATATTTCAGAATACTTAAAGAGAAATGTATTCTCAAATGAGACATATTGTTTTGGTAATGACAATGACAATAAGAATGATGATAGTTATAATAGGAACCTTTGTGTAGTGAATATTGCCTGGCATTGTTCTAAGCATGTACGTTTATAAACTCCATGAGGTAACCGTATTCCCCTTTTATAGTTGAGATGATTAGAAATGCAGAGTCTATAAGTATGTAACTAACTTGCTCAAGAACACACAGCTAGTAAATGATGGCTTAAACCTTGTCTATCCTGTGGGCTGGTGGATGCTGAGAGCCACTGTTGAGAGCCACAGCCGAAGGGGCCCCAGCAAACTTCCAGCTGCCGGCTGATGATTGGCTCACAGCGGCCCCAGCATCATCTAGCTGATTGGCTCCTCTGCGGTGATGCTCATTGGGCTGTTTCCCTGCCCTTTCAGACCACGGAGCTGCTCATTGGGGGACTTTTTTGGCTCCGCCCACGTGACCCAGCCAATCGGCCTCAAGAGCAGGAGGATTGTGGGAGGTGGAGAGAAGCTTGTGGGGGAGAGAGAGGCTTGTGGAAAGCCGGTGGTGGCAGTTGAGGCTCTGAGGGTTTTTCCTGAGAGGCTGTTTTGTCAGTCAGAATGGCCCCTGGCATTTTGCCAGAAGTAATGGTTGAGAGGCAAGCCATTAAGATGATGATAATTAAGTTAAGCTGTCTATAATTGCTGTGACTGGATGATGCTGGATTGAAACAGGCTGTATATTCAATTGTATATAGACCCCTGCTGTCCGCCTCAGGCGCCCACTACTTTGGAGTTCTGTGGGGATTCCTGGGGAGTTCACCTTGGTTGGTGAAGTTCTGGTGGAGGGAGTTCTGGTTGGTGTGTGGTGTCCCTGAGAGGGCCGTGTGGGTGGCGTTCGGGGGAGTTCGGGGGAGTTCGGAAATAAAGTTTGTTCCTGCTTGAGTGGCTCATGATTTGTGTCCAGCCAGACTGCGGCAGGCTAGGGTTATAGTGCTTGCCTAGTGCATGCGAGGCACTGGGTTCGATCCTCAGCAGATAGGTAGATAGATAGATAGATAGATAGAGTCCATCTACAGGTTAAAAAAAATTACACACACACACACAAAAAAAAACCCACTGTCTATCTTGCTCCAGTGTTTATGGTCTTAATTTAATCTATGCTCCATGTCTTTGATATTTTAAATATCCCACACTTTAATATTTGTACAGAGTAAAGAGCTTTAAAAATCTGAGTCTGAGCCAGGCGTAATAGCACACACCTGTAATTCCAGCAACTCAGGAGGCTGAAGCAGGAGAATCACAAGTTCAAGAGCAGCCTGGGAAACTTAGTGAGAACCTTTCTCAAAATTAAAAAAATAAATAAATAAAAAGGGCAGGGGATATAGCTCAGGGCTTACTTAACACATGCAAAGCCCTGTTTAATCCCCAGTACTGAAGGAAAAAATAAAAGAAAATGTGTGACAGTCTTAAGAATCTTTTAACTGTCATTTCCCATGACTTCCATCTAGTTCTGAATGCAAGCTATTACTGTGCTTGGCTATGCAGTCCGCCTTCAAAGAGCAGCAGGGGATCCAGAGCTGTTGGGAATGGTACAGAAACGAATGTTACTTTTTCTCCTGTATTCTTATTAAGACCTTTTCACTTAAATTCTTATAAAACAAAAGCAGTAGAATCTATATAAGCATTTGTCAACCTCAGGATGATTTTCTGATCTTTGGTACTCAGTGTCAGGCAAACTAACTGCTCCTATGTTAAAATATATGTTCAAAGATATATGTGTAGTTTGCAGACTGGCCTGTGTCCCAGCATTCCCAAGACCTTGCTTTGTTGCCTAGAATGGCTTACCAGTTAAGAGGAGCGTGCTCTGGAAACCCACCCAATGGGCCGCAAGACAGTTCTGGAGCTCTGTCTTCTGCATAGATCCCTTAGAATATGTGCATTTCTGTTTTTTACATTGTACAAGTGACAAAAACAAGGTGAAAACGAGAAGCAGGACTATGGCTCCTATTCTCTTGAAAGTAAACATTAGCCAAAAGCCACAGGGGAAAGATGTTAAAAAGATGGTAAAGTTCCAATTGCGGACAGCTAACAGTGCTGGTTCCTGCTAGTCACCCAAGTTGGTAAAGCTGTAACCATTGTTATCATTTCATTCTCACAGATCCACTTGACCTTCACATTTTTATGTACAAATTCTTATTTTTGTTTTTTTCTCATTTAAACAGAGCATCATGGTCCACCATCAGGAACAAACTCTGCCAGGCAAAGCCCAGCACTGCAGCACAGGTCCATGGGACAGTCACAGGCCAACCACATACCTGGGGACAGGTGGGGCTGTTCTTCTAAGGTTTTCCTCACAATCCCCACCCCCACCCCACCCCATGCAGTTATGCAGAAGCCAGCTGTTGAGTCAAAATGAAAACTTGCCTATTCCTCCCTCAGGACCTTCCCTTTGCCCCACCCTCACCCCTCAGTACCTTCTTCCCCTTTCCAGCCACATCCCAAGCAGGCCATGATCATCTGGACCTGCCCAGTGAGTCAGGCTCTGGTATTCTTGGTCAAGCTAATGCTGGTAGGGAAGCCCAGGCCCACATGGATTGCTGTCCTCGTAGACCACCAGAGCAAAGCAGGCCAGAATTTTATACATATTTCTTTTGTTGAAAATATTAGTCACAAAACAAAAACTGGATTTCTGGAAATCCAGCATCTTGCCAGGCATTGGGACTACAAGAGACACATTTTTGACTGAGACAAGGTCAACTTGTCTGCCCTCTGGTTCAGTTACTTGAGGGCAGTTGTCCTTGGTATAAACTATACTGATATGCAAGAAATGGGATGCCCACAGACTTCAAGCCGTGCTGAAGTTAACGACCAGGTCTCCCCAGCATCTCTCTGGTTGTAGACAGTCTGTCTTTGTAGGGGTTGGTCAAGGGGAGAATGGCAAGGGTTGGCTTGAAAAGAAATGAGTCTGCTTTTCCTTGTGGACTATTTTTATTGTCTTGCTCTATAGAGTGACTTATTTTCTCTCCTGTAGAAGTGCCCTAGAAGGTGAAATTGGAAAAGATGTCTCTGCCTCTTACAGACATTCGTGGTCTGACCACAAGCACCTTGCACAGCCTGACACTGCAGTGATTTCAGTTGTAGGCAGTCGGCACAATCAGGTAAACAAAGCCCCACATGTGAACTGAGATTTTTGAGTTGCTACATCACTGACCTAGTGACTTTTTATTGCAAATCAGTTCAGATAAATTTGTTTCCAAAATTACTAATTCTTGTCAACCTCCTATGTGTTTTTTCAGCTTCTTGAAAGGATATAAAGACAAGCAAAAATTTACCCTCTAGTGGAAGAAATTTGATCCTTTAGTGAAGTACTTGGAAGCACATAGTGTAGCTATGGAGGGGGCTTTTGTTTGTTTGCTTGTTTTTTCAGGAAAATTTGTCAAGATTTACTAAAAGGAAGCACTTTCTAAAATTCTATTTTCTGGTTGCACATTGTTCTATTGCACATTGACCAATTAGAAGAGAATGTGTCATCTTCAGATTGATTTAGGCTGTGTTTATAAAACTTACATTCCTTCCTTATGATAATAGAAATGCATATCAAGAGTGTAACTCATTTCTCCCAGGTATTAAAGTAATTTTTCTTCAAAATGTAAATAAAGCAGTCCACAGAACTTGTTTTGCTCGTACTTCTTTCTCTCCAGAGCCTTGGTTGCTACCCAGTAGAGCTGGAAAGAGGCCCCCGGGGCTTTGGGTTCAGCCTCCGTGGGGGAAAGGAATACAACATGGGGCTGTTCATCCTTCGCCTTGCTGAGGACGGGCCTGCCATCAAAGACGGCAGAATTCATGTGAGTTGGCTTCTGTCTTCAACCTTTGCTTCTGGCTCTAGACTGGAAACTTCTGAAAAAAACTGATTTAAAAGGAACACAGAAACCTCCTGAATCTGAGAAGCAGGATTTTCCTAAAGTCATGTTCCCTTCAGCTGCTGTGCTAGTCATGGTTACACTGCTTGACCTTCTCAACCTTGGTCAAGGAGAAGAATCATTTATTATTTCTATAATCAACATTTAAGGGCAAATGGATTAATGCATACACTTTCATCTTATTAAAATTCTTGAAAAGCCAGGATAAAACAGAATCATCAATTTCTTCCAAGAAACAGTATGCCCAGGAAATTTTTCCCTCTTAGCTATCTATAGAGGTGGAAAACCTTGTCTCTCCCAACCGTTATCTGAAGGACTGGAACTCCTGGCAATAGTGTTCCACCACAGGTTTTATTCTTGACTCTGAAACGCTGGCTGGGTAGAGGGCCCTGCAGAGCAGGTTGCACAGAGATCTGCATTTTTCCTTCTTCTCTGGATGTTAGTGTCTTCAATTTTTTAAAAAGTGAATTCATTGTATTCAGTTGACATTCTCAGTATTAGACAACCATAACTCACTGCCCAAGAGAACTTTTCCTCCATCTGCCACCAGTATGCATCAAGGAAAAGGAATCTTTTTTTGAAGAAAAAACAAAACAAAACACTTTTACTAAGAAGGGCAAATGATCCTTGGGTAGCATACTAACAATAACTAGGAAAGGCTTCTAGTTGGTGGCATTCTTGAACCTTCCAAGTCATGTAGTGTTTGCTCTAACCGAGGCTTTATGCCTGCTACTGAAGAGTTGGGAAAACGGATGACCCAAAACCAGTGTAACTCCTTCCATCCTCCAAATGACCAAAGAAGTGCCCAAGTTCAAAGAGGTGAATAGAGAATTACATAGAATAGGTGATTCTGGAAGGTAACAGGATTTCCATATGGAGATTGAGGACCAAAAGCACTGTCATTGAGCAACAGAGTTATACCAAGGAAGAGTAAGTCATGTCTAGGGAACTTCACATGTAGAGTTCCTTAGGAGGTACATAGGGGAATGGAGGGAAATGAGAACATAAAAGTAGGATGAGTCGCTAGTATAGAGGTTCTAGAAGCCCGGAAGCCTTTTGAGCCAAGAGTTTCCCCTTAGCAATGTGCTGCTGAAGTGAGTGTATCCGCGGCTGCAGGAGGATGAAGGGGCTGCGGTTCACGCAGGCCGGGTGGTGGTGGGAGTGCAACCTGAGTGGTGACCTTTTGGACAGAAGATTAAAGGGGAGAAAAAGTGCATAGGAGATCACCTGTCAGTGAGGAAAGGACCAACCTAGATGACTGGCATGTGTCAAATGAGTGAGGGATAAGAGGAAGAGTCTGCCTGTGAAAAACCATTAGGGAGACCAGAGGAGACAGAATTTGGCAGGCTGATGAGGTCGGTTTGTCTTGTGGAGGTGGAGGTACAGCTGGCTGAGCAGGTGAAAGGCGACGGTGAAGACAAGGGTGGTGGTTGAAGCCCTGGTGGTGGATAAAATCAGTCATGGGCAAGGGCAGAACTCAGAGCAAGGCCTGTGATTAGTGGTTCAGAGAAGACAAGAGGGAAGGGTGAGAATGCAGAGCCACAGAGCAGAGCGACGGAGTGTTCAGGACAAGCAGAAGGACTAACGGCCAGATGCACTCAGTACAGCATATCCAGAGCTGCTGCATCTAACCTCAGGTCACTTTCACGCAGAGACAGTCTAGTAGTGAGGAGCGTGGGTTTGGAAATTCAAGAGGCCAAGAACCAAAGCTCCGGTCTGCCACTCCTCAGCTGTGTAGTCTCATGTGGCTTCTCCTTGAGCCACTGTTATAGAGATGGCAACTCATTCCTGGCGTTCCTGATTCTCTTCTCTCCCTTCACCCTCCACTCCCTCCTTCTCTTATACA
>NW_026000077.1:2125969-2147237 GCF_001458135.2 Marmota marmota marmota
CCCCCGCCCCTCCCCTCCTATCCCCCCTCTCTCACATCTGTTGGCATGTTTTAAATGTTTGGTTTTTTTTTAAATCTCCTATTGTATATATAGTGGCACAAAAAAATTCACTTAAATGATAGATTGGAATATAATTGTTTTTTTAAATATTGGTTCCAAATAGGACCCTCATGATTTTACCAAATAAAATGCAAACAGACCTTCGAGCAGTCACTGTCATCCTAAAAAATGTCATTCATTAAAGATGAGCAGAAACTTTAGAATCTCATGACTAAATCAACTTTTCTTTAAAAAATAAATTCAAAAATTTGAAAATAAATATGCTATTAACTGTTAGGCCCAGGTCTGCCCCAGACTATAAGAAAATATTGGCATCTGTCAGGCCAGGGCTGTGTCCTTGTGGATTTCACTTAATTTCACAGTTTCTTAACAGGTTGTAGATAGTGTAAGACATGGGTTAGAAATGTTGTTCTGGAGTTTTAATATTTTTCAGTCAGTATTGTTTTTAAAACTATATATACTTTTTTAAAACTAAAAGACTATTTTTTAAAAAGAAACATTCTTTATACCCCTTTCTTCCTACTTATCTCTTGAGATGGGGACTCACTATGTTGCCCAGGCTGGCCCCAAACTCCCGAGCTCAAAATCCTCCAGCCTCAGCCTCCCAAGCCTGGAGCTATAGGCACGCAGCGCCACGCCACACCCAATTTATTTTTCTTCTTTTATTTCATTTTTTTCTTTCATTTCTCTATCTTTACTCTTTCCTCTGTTCCTTACAATTTTATTTTTCAATAAAACTGAACTTGAATCTTTATTAAAAAGATGTTTTTCCAAATTCATTGTCACAGTTTAACTTAAAATTTCATTAGAATGTCTCCATTTCCCTCTCAGAGGTACCTTGTTTTTTACCTGTGTGTAGTTTAGTGCACGACGTCTCCCTATCTGTGGGCCTATAAATCTTAGAGCTACAGCTCACCCCTGTTGCCCTAATTTGGTTTTAAAGTTAAAATAAAAATGACACCTGGTGGCAAATCCATTCAATTACAAGTTTTATTTTCCGTTTATTTATGTCCTAAAAGAATAGTTTTGTTTTAGACAGTTTAAGCCAAAGAATATGATTGAAATTAACTATAACCTCAATCACATTTTATAACATAACCAAAGCATACTTCAAATATTATCTAATTTTCATTTAATTATCAACAGGATTATATGTATATAGTGCTAACTTATCACCTGTATTTCCTCATGAAAGTGATTCTTTCATCACATACTAAGGGAAATCTAGGTATTGGCTCTTGTTTCACTTATATATTCTGGACAGTGTTTTGTTGTTATTTTTCTCCATTCTATTATCCTTAATTTCTTATTTTGGTTTCTTGATTTTTTAAGTTCTTTTCCTTTTATGTATGTGTCTTAGTTTGTTTTCTATTGCTACAACTGAATACCTGAGACTGAAAAATTTATAAAGAAAAGAAATTCTTGGAATTTCTTAGAAGTCCTTGGCCAAGGGGACACACCCGGTGAAGGCCTTCTTGCTGATGGGGATGCACAGTGACTTGGCAAGACAGAGCAAGCATGCCAAAAAAAGCTCACTACTCCCTCAATAATCCATTAACCTTTAAGTGGATTAATCCATTTATGAAGGTAGAGCCTAACCACTTCCTAAAGGTCCCCCACCTTCCAATTAACATGTGGCTTTGGGGACTAAATTTCCAACAAATGAATTCTGGGAATTCAAACCACAGCAATTTAAACAGCAATATCAAATTTATCAATCTTTTTTTTCTGATATCTGTTCTTCAAGAGTGAGACATCTCTTTTTTCCTTTTCATAAATATGGAACAAAATACTTACTCTGGGGCTGGGGTTGTAGCTTAGTGGTTGAGTGCTTGCCTCACATGCATGAGGCACTGGGTTCGATCCTTAGCACCACATAAAATAAATAAAAATATTGTGTCCACCTACAACTAAAAAAATTTTTTTAAAACTCTTACTCTATTTTTCTATTTTATTGAATTGCATAGATATCATCTGCATTTAAATCACACTAAAAATGTACTTTACAGTAACTTGACAACTTATGTTTACTTGGTGGTATGCAATGGTGTTTTATCTCATTAACTCTCCCAACAACCCCAGGAGGTAGGTGCTAATATCCTCATGTAACAAATGAGGAAAAATGAGACCACTGAGCTAAAAAGAAATGGAGCCAGGATTGAACCACAGATTTTTGACTCCAAAGTCCAGCTTCCCAACTGCTGTGCCAAGCTTTAGCTGGAGGCCGAGTTGTTCTGTGGACTTCTTTCAATAATTACTGAGTCCCTTTCTCTGTGTTGCTTCTGGATCGTTTTAGCTCTTACAAATATTTGGAATGTTGTCTTTTTGAAATTTTGGTGATATTGCATTGTTCAGTTGTTCTGTTTTGAAGCCAAACATTTCAGTTGCATGTCACCTTAAAGATGATTTTAAGGGGCTGGAGTTGTGGCTCAGTGGTAGAGCACTTGCCTAGTACATGTGAGGCGCTGGGTTCAATCCTCAGCACAACATAAAGATAAATAAAGCAAAGGTATTGTGCCTACCTACAACTAAAAAAAAAATGGAAAAAAAAAAAAAAAGATCTTAAAATCACTGCCATTGCCAGGTGCAGTGGCACACACCTGTAATCCCAGTGACCTAGGAGGCTGAGGCAGGAAAGTAGCAAATTTGCAACCAGCCTCAGCAACTTAACAAGACCCTAATTTAAATTAGGGGAAAAGGAGAGGGGCCCACTGCATGTATAACTCAATAGTTAAGTGCTCCTGGGTTCAATCCCCTGTACCAACAAAAAAGTTAAAAAATCACTATTGGGCTGGGGTTGTAGCTCAGTGGGACAGCACTTGCCTAGCAAGCGTTTGGCACTGGGTTCAATCCTCTACATCACAGAAAATAAATGAATTAAATAAAGGTATTGTGTTCATCTACAAATATTTTTTAAAAAAATGCCACTACCATTATTAGCTTTAATCAAGTCCTTTCCATATTTTTCCTTTTTCTTACAATATATTCCTAATATATGGCAATGGTACCGGGGCATCTTATTCTGATCCTTAGTTTTGTTTTCCAGGGAAATGATTTTAAACTAAAGTCATTAAGTGAAAGCCAGTGATTGCTTTTAAGTAACTATTCATATTCAACTATTTGTTTGTTTTTTAGAATTTTACTCTAAATGTGTCACTTAGCTAAGGCTTCATGTCTGTACATGGTATAGTGGTAGCACAAAGAGTAAGTAGTTCTACGAAAGGTGTCAAGAATAGGGAGATATCTTCCTAGGTTCTAGGAGATAATTTGAGATTCAGCTCCAGTTTGAAAGTACCCTTCCCAGATTCCTCATTCCCATAGAGGCTCTGTGGGGCTGGTGTGGGGCTCAGTGATAGAGCACTTACCTAACATGCAGGAGACCCTGGCTTCAATCCCAGAACCACACACACAGAAGGAGAAAGACATGCAGATGTAGCTCTGGGGTATCATTTGAATTACTGTAGAACTTCACCTCTTCTTCTGTTTATCTTATGGAAGAAAACAATTTTTTCAATTCTAGGGATCAAACCAGGGCCTCACACATGCTAGGGAAAACTTAGACTTTGTTTCTTGATTTCAAGATGCCCACATCCTGACATAGTAGCCATATATAAATTTCCAATGTAGGATTCTTGTCAATAAAGAACATTGTACATTGTCCCTTTCTACTAGTACCAGCTGTTCACACATCACCTCTAGCATGATAGCAATGTCACCAGCAAGGTTGAAGGGCTCTAAAATTAGCAAAAGCAGAACTTGAAGGGTGATGGAGAGTTTCATGATGTTCCTGTAAATATTCCCTGTCTAGGTTGGCGACCAGATTGTTGAAATCAACGGGGAACCTACACAAGGCATCACACATACTCGAGCAATTGAGCTCATTCAAGCTGGTGGGAATAAAGTTCTTCTTCTTTTGAGACCAGGAACGGGCTTGATACCTGACCATGGTAAGTAAAGTTGCTAAAGGTCTATGGGTAGCTAACATGTGTATTAGGAAACAGGCAGCAGAAGCAGAGGAGTATTTATTTGGAGGGGATGGATATTTTACTGGCTAAATCAGAGTTGAACACCAGAACCATTAAAAGCAGAATTATTATAAAACAAGTGACATCAAGCAGGACATTTGTTGGTATAAGATCTATTTTAGATTGATTTCATCAGAAAACAGTGCTTTTGTAGAGAAATGTGCCTGTAAGAAATGAGCATATTAGAAGCCAACAATTTAAATGTCATGAAAAACATTTTAAATGTCTTCAGAAGATCCCAGCCATCTCCCTGCCTCGGCTAATTACATATCACCAACAAATGTTATTGGTTTCCTTATAGTAAGATAACTTTGTCTCTAAATGAGTAAATACCATAAGCCCTTTGGCTTCTCTGGTCACCTGTCTGAAACAAGTTGCTATAGCCCTACCTGGAGACACAGAGTTGGACCTAAGAACCACGTCTATACTCCTGTGCTGATCCTAAACTTCCTCAATTTCCCTGTATATTTTTGAACTGTCACAGGACTTGAGAATCACTAATTATTTTGTGAGTGCATGATCCTAAACGCAGTACCACACCTAGTACTCGTCTCCTCTGGCTCCCCGCCCCGTCACAGAGCTTCTGTAGGATGAGTGTAGACATGACCTCCTCCAGGCCCTTCCAGCTTATGATTCTCTGACTGTATTACCTTCCACCATCTGCCTGTAAATCATACATTCCCAGTGACATCTTTGCTAACTGCGCTGATTTTTTTTTTTTCCCACATAGTCCTAGGCTTTTTCTCTTCCTTCTTCAGGTTTGGCTCCTTCCGGTCTGTGCTCCTACGTGAAACCTGAGCAACATTAAGGCTTTCAGGGCTTTTCTTGGTCTTTCCTTAAAAAGACTTGGTAAATTTGCATGTCTTATAAATCACTTTCTTCTTTTGTTTTCTTTTTAATTAAAAATAGATGCTATTAAATACATCTATTTCTATCTTCTGCCCTTTGCAGTCTCCTTTTGACATTAAATTTGACAGCTTAATTCAAGAAAATTATTGGCAAATGCCCATGAACCTCACTCTCGTTGGGTCTACTTTATATTAGTGATTTTGACATATCATTAAGTGATACCCATTAATAACACCTTAATCAGTAAGCTTTTAGGACCATGTAATTTGGTCCAGTTTTTTTATTCATTTGACTGGGCTTTATAAATAAAGAATTTACATAATAATATACGTATTATGATAAGTATATTATGATAATAATAACTGTTGTTTTATATACATAAACAGTCTACCCTCCATGTACAGATGTCTATACACATCTGTCTTTACAGAGAGATACATAAACATAAGCTGGGTAACATACTCATCCTCCGGCTGTCTAAGCAGTCAGTACAACCCAAATGGCTGTCAAAGTTCAAACTTATTGTTCCCGTATATAATTCTAAAATGTAATAATGTTCCATTCAAATCACTTTTTTAGGTGATTGGGATATTAATAATCCTTCATCTTCCAATGTGATTTATGATGAACAGTCACCATTTCCCCCATCTTTACATTCTGCTTCCATATTTGAAGAGTGTCACGTACCAGTAATTGAAGAATCTCTAACGAGAGTTCAGATATGTGAAAAGGCAGAAGAATTAAAGGACACTATACCTGAAAAGAATAGCACTTTAAATGAAAATCAGCCTGAAATAAAGCATCAGTCTCTTCTCCAGAAAAATGTGAACAAGAGGGATCCAACCAACAGTCCTGGGCACCGGAACAAGAAAAATCTGAAAATAGAAAATGGTGTTACACGAAGAGGTAGATCTGCTAGTCCCAAAAAGCCAGCTAATCGTCAGTTAGAGGAACACATGGAAAAAAATCCAAGTCCTCTAAAAAATGACCCCAGAAGGCAACCCAGAGATCGATCACTGAGCCCTAGGAAAGGGGAGAATAAAAGTTGTCCAATTAACACCAAGGCAGGTTCTGAACAGAACCAATGCAGAAAAAGCAGAGGACGATCTTCTAGCCCAAAGAAGCAGCAAAAACTTGAAGGCAAAGACCCAGCAAATGCTAGCGCCAAGTTATTAGAGGGTGAGAGTCGAAGAATAGCAGGCCACGCTGGCGACAATACTGAACAGATCCCAGATGGGAAAGAAAAATTGGGTGTCATCAGGAAAGAGCTGAAGCAGAGTCCACTGGAAAAAAATAGAGCAAGGTCTCCAGAGAAAAAAAGCAAGAGAATGGATGAAAAGTCTCTTCCATCCAAAAAGAACGGTAACACTGCAGGTGGGGTAGGGTCTGAAAATGAAAGAGGATGGCAGGCAACCGCGGGAGAGACGCGCCCCGGTAAAGACAGAATTGGAGAAAATGGCCAAGTATCAGAAAAGAAGCTGAAGCAGGAACCTGAAGATGATCGCAAAGGGAAAGATCTAGAGGCAGCTGACAAACGCAAAGAAGGTGGAAGGGTCAAATCTGAGAGTAGCTCTCTAGTTAAGAAAGCACCCATAACTCCAGGGCCCTGGAAAGTGCCAAGTGCAAAGAAAGTCACAGGCACTACTGGCGTGGCCGAGAAACGGCTGTGACTGTTGGTGAAAAACAAATTGAAAGAGCACTTTACCCCCTTCCCCACCTCAAAAGATTTTTTTTTTGCCCCCCTTCAGGAAGTCAAATACTTAGATACATTTTAATTTGAGCATCGAGCTACCTAGGCTGCATGAAGGGCCTTTAGGATTGCTAAGAACCAGCCTTCCCTGGCTGCCGTCCCTCACGCTCAGGAAGGAGCTGCATCTAGGCACTCCTCTGACATGATCTGCTCAGGCTGCCTGGCTCGTCTTCATGAGTCTGAACAAATGATATATGTTGATATTAACGTGGTCACAGCTCACACTGTATTTGTGCCAAGTTACCTGCTGTATCATATCTGTTTTATCTTTCTCATTCAGATATTTTCACAGTAATGAAAAAGTTAGGTTTGGCTTAGAAGTTGATGTTTTCAAATAGCATGTTGCATGTTTACAGAGAGAAATATTTGAGTCCTTGAAGAAGAGATTGTTAGCTCATCATTAAAGATGGCAGTTGCCTCTTGTAACAGCTACCAATGATGTCCCAATTTAAAAATGAAACTCCAAAACATCACTACTGTAAAAAAAAAAAAAAGTCAGATATTAATGCTTTCTCATGACTTTAATTTGGATGGACAGGTGTTCCAAATAACTGTTAAAGATATTACCTACATAAATTGAATGTTCAAAATGAGGAAGTTCTCTAAGCAAGAGTTCACCTCCTATCCAACCCTGATGTAGTTACAGCATCTCAGGTCACCCTTATCCCTCCCCCTCCCAACAAAAAAGCATGTGGAAATACTGCTTATTGCTTTTCAAAGAAAACTAGCAACTATCTATTTCTGGATATTTGGGTTGTATCTATTACTAAAGTCATTAGTCTTTAATACATAATATATATTTGAAGAGTCAAATATTAGATTGTGCAAAGGATGTAATTATGAAACCAGTTTCATAGTCTATTACCAGATAAAGTACCAGCTCATCTGGCAGATGTGCAAGTTCAGGCATTTCAAAGAACCTGTGTGGCCAGCAAGTCAGGGCATATATGGTAAATAGTATGTGCTGGGTCCTAATTTTAACTTTTAGCTGCATTAACAAACTTTAAAACAAAAAAGGGAGACTAAGTATTTGCTTGATTTGTAAAACTTTTCAGAGTTCTTTTTAAAAAGTCTAAAGATGTTTGCTGGAAGTTAGAGATGGGTCTGTTAGACCCAAGTTTTTCAGTCCCCTGAAGCAGCATTCAGTAGCATCTATAAATACAGGCACACTCTCAGAATAAGATGCTCATGGAGTATTTGAACACACTTTTTCTGTCACCCTGAGTTCATCTTGTTGTGAAACACGTTACGTCCAGGCCCTTCCCTCTGCAAGTCTGACTGTGAAACTCTTTAATGTAACAACTGTATCAGCCCCTGTAGATAACACATGCTTCCCAGAGTGAGCCCTTTGAAATCCCCTTTCATCCAGAACTATATTTACCATCTATTGTAACTACTTGAATAGAGCAAAATTAGGAGGCTTGATAAATGCTAAGAATTTAGTACCACAGAAATGATTTATTTTCCCTATAGTCCACAATTAGTGACAGAAAATCCTATTTTTATTGTTAACTGTGACATAAATTTGATGTCATATGTTGTCAGTTTGATGTGGCTCTTCCTAAGTAACTTGTCACTGTACTGATTATATACTGACTTAGCAATGTGGCCTTGGAATGCTGAGCAAAATATGGATGTACTGGTTGTAAATGTTTATATATGTACAGTACCTTTATATATACATGAGGTTCTGATGAGAGAAAGAGATCTGTAAATTGCTCGTTATTTTTTATATAGATATTAAAAAAAACCAAAAACAGTTCATGGCCTGCATTTTTTTGACCGTCAGCTTTGTTTAATGTGGTTTTCTGTTTGTGGAGCTAGTTCCCATCATGGTCTGAATCCTCAAATAGATCTTGTCCCAAGTAACAAACCATTAAAAATTGTACAATCACATACCTGTAATCCCAGCAACTCAAGAGGCTGAGGATCACAAGTTCAAAGCCAGCAAGTTCAAAGCCAGCATCAGCAACTTAGCGAGGCCCTGAGCAACTTAGTCAGATCTTGTCTCAAAATAAAAAAATTTTAAAAAGGGATGGGGATGTGACTCAGTAGTTCAATCTCCCCCCCCCGCAAAAAAAAAACAAAAGAAGATTCTTATAATGTGACTTTTCCTGTACAGTTAAACTTATTCATACTTTATGTCCATTTTTCAAATTTCATTATAAAGAATATAGATAGCTTTATATAAATAATTTTGTTATACTATCAGGGAGAAAATACAGCTTGTTTCTTTAGATTCAGTTACTAGATATTTGTGAGTCCAGTTTCATCACACTATGGCCATTCACATTAGCCTTGTGGGTCTTACTTAACTTACTTTTAGAATGAACTGTTTTGACTTCATTTAACCCTTAGTATGCAAAATGCCTTAAACCTGCTTCAATACCCTGGTTAACTTAATACTCTTGAGGAGAAAAATTCTACCTGCCATTGCATGAACTCACACTAAAATAAAACCTAATACCCTAGTTCCCAGCCCCCACCCCAGGACCTGTCACAGCAAAATAGTCTTGTCCTACTGGTCACCCAGGCAAAGGAGTCTTGGCATCTCACGGTGACACCAGATGGCTAAGATCCTACAGTCCTATAGCACTGTCTTTTCATATAGTCACATCCATCCTCTGAATCAAGGCAGCTCTGAACAGGTTCAACTCCTATTTCAGGTATCCTGGACTCAGAAAAGCATTTGGCATTTTATTTTTACTCAAAACTATCTTGCTGTTAAAAAAAGTGAATAGCTGGGCTGGGGTTGCGGCTCAGCGGTAGAGCGCTTGCCTAGCACGTGCGAGGCCCTGGGTTCGATCCTCAGCACCACATAAAAATAAATAAATAAAATAAAGGTATTGTGTCCAACTACAGCTAAAAAATAAATATTTTTTTTAAAAAAGCGAATAGCTGAACATCCTGTAATCCCAGTGACTTGGGAGGCTGAGGCCAGCCTGAGCAACTTACTTAGACCCTGTTTCAAAGCAAAATTAGGGGCTGGGGATGTAGCTCAGTGGTAGAGCACCCCTGGGTTCATTGCCCAGAACCACCACCAAAAAAGCAAGGAGACTACAGATTAAACTGTATGGCATTCTGCCTACTCACTTCCCACAAATATATGTTTGAAACCTTAGCCCGTAATGTGCTCTTTTTTTTTTTTTTTTTTTTTTAAAGAAAGAGTGGGGGGGAGAGAGAGAGAGAGAGAGAATTTTTTAATATTTATTTTTTAGTTCTCGGCTGACACAACATCTTTGTTTGTATGTGGTGCTGAGGATCGAACCCGGGCCGCACGCATACCAGGCGAGCGCGCTACCGCTGGAGCCACATCCCCAGCCCCGCGTAATGTGCTCTTGGACTAAGGAACACTGGCATAAACACAGACTTGTTACAAAATGTGACATTCCAGTTTGATATGAGGAATACATCGAATTTACTTCATACATCTTCAAGGCATGCTCCAATGCCTAAAAGCTATCTCTGCTTTTTAAACAGTAATAGGTATGTTTATTTAGCTCTTCTGATTATACTGGTAAGAGTTTATCAGCAATATAATGACTTATTTAAAGCATTCCATAATTGAACAAAATCTAGAATCTTTAGTTAGCTGAATTAGTTTAAGAATCCCACTGACAGATATGTTTTCAGTGTTGCTATACAAGTAGCATTAAGTATAAAAAGAGAATATGAAGTCTTACAAAGAGTCGGATGGAATTCAACAGAAAACTCAATCTTACTTACACATTGAAAATATGAAAACATAGCCAAGTACTTTAATTTAGCATTAATCTATTTTAACAAAAAATTCTGTGGGTGTCTATTTTATAATATTTACAATAAAACCACACAGAACAATTAACAAATTCACAAACAAGAAGCTTTTTCTGTCCTTAGTAAAGGATGACCATTTGTCAACTTGGATAACATCTGCAGCTTATTGGCTCAGAATATTCTGAGGAGAGGTACAGAATCATTGCACCCTCAAGACATTTAAACTACATCGTTCAACATGGGCACCAATAACTGTAAGAAGCAAAAGGTAAAATTACTAGACAATACATATATAATTAGATTAAGCTCCACTTCTTAATATTCCCCAACAACACAGTACCTTTTGGAGCAAGACCTGTCTGGCCTATTATGAGTGTTGATCTAAAAATTTTCAAAAATGCATTTAGTTGATTTTCTTGAAGGATTATTTTTACAGTACAGAGATCTACTTGCTTCTAAATACAGTGAGCCAAAAGTAAAGACAAACCCATACATTTATACTTTGTGAAACATCCTGGCATTTATAATTTTCCACCTAGGCCTGAAAGTCAAGAAAACCATACTCCAATTAGGCAAGTATGTGGTCATTCAACTTCTCAAGTGTTTACGTTATACATGGGCCAGAGTTGTACTTGGGAAGTTTGTAGATCAGACCTCCATGACAACTGTAGGAAGGATAGTTTTCCCCACTATAAAAGCAGATTGAAATATTAAATTGATAGGCATTTTTCTTACACTTTTATGGTCATTTCTATTCCAATTAAATATTTGAATAATTTAACATTATTTTAGCTTTACATCTTGGCTTAATTTCTCAGTAACGTAAATATTACCAAAATCTCATCCCTTTTGGATTCAAAAGCACCAGTTTCTAGAAATTATATAGGGATAAATTAAACACTAAGGATAGGAGAACCATGAATTACAACTCTTCCATTATAACAGAAAAAAAAAAAGTCACATGAATGGTAACAGACGAGAGGTCTGTTATTCATTCATCCTGTACATGTTTACTGAGCACCGAGGATAGAGGTGCTGAGGTCATGTGTGTTCTGGGAACCTAGGAGTGAACAAGAAAAAATCCCTGCTTTCATGGGGCTTACACTTTAGTGAAAAAGACACACACAAGCAGGCAAAAAGAAATGATAAAGACCATGAAAAGGAAATGGACAGGGTGATACAACTGATAACGGCCCACTGTTGTCAGAATGAGATGTGAGTTGAGAATTGCAAGTTCACAGCCAGCCTCTGCAACTTTAGCATGGCCCTAAGCAACTTAACAAGATCTGGTTTTAAAATAAAAAAGGGTAGGGATGTGGCTCAGTGTAAAACATCCCTGGGTTCAATCCCCAATACAAAAGAAAAAAACTTTCAAAAGTCTAACAATGAGAAAGAACTTGGTATATTACGTTGTGGTGGTCATGAGCTAGGTAGGCTCTTGGGAAGTGAAAGAGGATGGAGACCCAGATCTACAAGCATGACACTTGAGGTAGATAAACAAAACCTTCAGCATATGTGCATAACAGATGAACTAGAACAAAACCATAATCAATTGAAATGTCAACAGATTCAAAGATTTACATAATATGCCTGCATCTGACTTGCAGCTAGACTACTTAACCAAAAAGAACACTGTGAACCCCAAATATCAAATGAGTGTCAAGGGATTTAATTTTCAAAGAAGCTTTCCTGAGAACCTGTACATTTCTTGCCAGGAAAATCATACATATAATCAGAGAGCTCAATCCTGGGCACAGCACTGAGAGGTGAGGGCCATAATCCAGCCTTTGGGGTAAGTTTACCTTTGATGTTCTTAAATAAGTTTGCATGTGCCTCGCTCTGACACATCCAGGAATTCTTTTCAACAGTGTTTAAGTTAAGCAGGCCAAGTGGAGGTGCCACTGCCCCCTTGAAAGAACCTCATCTGACCCCTGTCCTTTGACATAGGTAAAGAGAAGTGAGGCTGTAAATGAAGGAGCATCAAGCTGGTCGAGAAGCAGGCCTAATAGAGAAGGGCCTTGGAGGCAACCACACAGAAGCCAGGAAAAGTTTAAATAGGAACGATGGAAATATATTTCCATGTTTTAAGCTCACTCATGCTGGGGAGAACTGACTGTAGCAGGTAATAATGGCAGCAGACCAGGTGAGTGTGAAGGAGGTTTAACCTAGTTGAGGTGGGAATGCCAAGTGACTCCACTTGGATCAGATAAGGAGCCTTTGACTTGAGCAACTGGGTAAACTTTGTATCACTTAAAGTGGAGAAAACATTTGCTCTCCTCCTTAAAACAACTGAAACAAATGTTAAGAAGTGAATATTGGACAACAGGCAGCACAGGGTAATGGAATTAAGGTGCACCCCGTGATTGCTCCAGATAACTGCCTAGTGGCAACTGCTCAGCTGCGGCTGGGAAAGGGAGGACCCAAACGGAAGCTCGTAGGCTTGCCAGAGCTGAGAAAACAGAACTGAGAATGTGGGCCAGGGTGGCTGAGGAGGAGCACCAGAAAGCAGCAGCTTCAGCTGGAGGAGAGCGCTCCAGGGACATGCAGAGAGTTCCTTTCAGGTCCTAGCTGAGGATGGACCAGCCTGAGCACCTGGGGAAGTACCCAGAGACAGAGACAGAATTGCCACAAAGGAGAGCAAGTAGGAAAGTGGCTGAAGCTCACACAATACATGTTCTCACGGCCAAAGTGGAAAAGACCTCATAGTGAACAGTATGAGGTACAATATTCAGAAGGATACTGCCTCAGTGGAGAAAGGTAGCCCTAAAGACCGTGTGGCCCACCTAACAAAGCTTATAAAAGCAAGCCTTGAAATGATGAAGCTGTTTCCAATAACTGCTTGTGAAAATATAAAACAATATGAAAACTATGAACCCAAAGATTCAGTAAGTCCAACAAACCTAAACAAAAATCATGAAGAAAACTATACCAGATACACATTACAATTAAATTGTACAAATTCAATAGTAAAAAAATAAAAATCTGGGGTTGGGGATGTGGCTCAAGTGGTGACGTGCTTACCTGGCATACGTGGGGGCGCTGGGTTCAATCCTCAGCACCACATAAAATAAAGATGTTGTATCCACCGAAAACTGAAAAATAAATATTAAAAAATTCTCTCTCTCTCTCTCTCTCTCTCTCTCTAAAAAAATAAAATAAAAAAATAAAAATCTGAACAGCAGTTTTTTAAAAAATGAACAAAAATAAAAGTGATTTTTAAAAAACACAAAATTACAAAATGAAGCAAACTTCTCAGAAATGACAAAATCCAGGAAGCAAGGAATCAACCCCATTTTTAAATCTAGAATTTTATACTCAGCAAAAATATTTTTTAAAAAAATTAGATGTATGGACCTTTATTTTATTTGTTTGTTTATATGTGTTGCTGAGAATCGAACCCAGTGCCTCACACATGCCAGGCAAACACTCTACCACTGAACCACAGCCTCAGACCCCCAAAATATACTTTCAATGTAAAGATTCAAACTATCTCTCAACAGAGTGACCCTATATACTTTGGTTATTTTCAAAATGACAGTAAACCATTCATAGATTCTAAATGATGAGACCAATGTTTCAGAAGATGTAGAATCTTTTGAGAAGAATGGATTGGGCTTGGGGAAGAGGGGAACCATGAATAGGTAAGAATAGAACCAGCAGAAAACTGTTCAAAAAAAAAAAAAAAACAAAGAATATCAACATACACGAGGGTAGTGGCAGTGGGAAGGGAGAAAAGTGAACTGACCAGAAAAATATCCAAAAGATAATTATGCAGACTTGGTGAGTGAATGTGAGGTTTGGGCAAGAAATCAAGAATGATTCTCAAGTTTCTGACATGATCAACTATTAATTACATACAATTCACCCACCTGAAAAATAACTGAAACCAGTCACATACCACCAAAATCATAGCTAAAGGAACCCACAAGAGGAAACTACTATAATTCACTATGCAAAAGTTGCACATTAAAATAGCAAATTTTTTGGTAGGGGAAAAAGATGAAAGCATCAGCTTTATTCATCTGAAATCTGTACTGAGCTCAGTCTTGAATTTGAGACAATTATTATTTTTCCCCAGGGAAAATAGTAAAGCCAGAGTTTCTATGAACTGTCTGTTGAAGTACCTCTACAGAACAGTTCCTTCTACAGATAAATCACTATAGAGCTTTACCATGAAAAAAATTACAACTCCCATGAGCATTCAAAATGGCTGCAAATTGTTGGTGATCCTCTTCTAGTTCATCAACCTTGCTTCATGTTTCTATTGTCGAAGTGAGATTTTAGAAGAACTTTAGTAATAACAAATAAAGTGCTAAATTCTTTACATCATGCTAAGAACCTTACAGGATAATCTCATTTAACCGTAACAACCCTATTAGGTAGTTATTATATTTAACAGGTGAGGAAATTGAAATACAAAGAGGTTAATTTGCCCCAGATTATGACAATAATAATCATCAGGGCCAAGGATTTGAACCCAGAAAGAGGATTTAAACCCAGAAAGATCTGACCGCAATCCCTGAACTGTTGAGAAATTTATCTTGAAGCCTCACACAGATCTCCCTGCATACAGAATCTGTGTAACTGATACACTGATGGTAAATTAGTACATGCTTTACATGTAATAATCAAGTTTCACAAAACCTCATCATTAAAATGTTCAGGCTTTCAATCTGCTTCAAAAGAGTCTTCAAAGCAGGTAACTTAATGAACAAGAATGCTGAAGTTTTCATTAACATGTGTATATGCACCTGTATGTAATAGGGGGCACTGATAAGAGAATCTTCAGCATCAAAGGCATGGCTTGTTGATTACAGACACCCAAAACCTGAAATTGTACTGACGGCTGGACATGTTAAGCTGCACAAGATTAGCACAGAAACCAGGTTGGATGGACATGGATGAATGCACTAACTTACATTTCTCATACTGAAGTTTACCAACAGCTTTTCACCAACAGCTACAGTTATTAGGATTAATTCAGAATCATAAGCTAATTAAAAATTTCTCCACAATTGAGTAGAAGCTGTCAGTTCAAATGTTATTTTTTTCTTTCAACCACAAAAGAAAGCCTAGAAATCAAAATTCTCCAGTAAAGTTCTTTTATTTGGATTCAACCTAAAATAGTTTGTTTGTTCTCTGTGATAGAGAAATCTCCAATTCTATAGACTGTAATAGAAAAGTACTGAATTTGCATATTTCCAGTAAAAGATATTTGCTTCATGCTTTGGGCATCTACATAGTTACCCAAAAGACTCTATCCAGTAAATTTAACTATCACAGTACTGAAGTGCCCAGAATGAATTGCCTAACTTAGGAAATTGCCCTTGTGTTACCATAACACACACAGTCTTTAGTTGGCTGACTATTCCTATTGTTTGAAAACCATGAGAGTGCAGGTGCTCAGCACGCACACACAGGCAGAAAGGACTTGTTCCTCCGGGAACACCCTTTGTTAGATTGGGCAGAGCTGAGAGCACCTGTGCTTGTGGCCACGCAGGTGGGTGTTGAACTGGCTTCTGCAGTCATCTGTTTCCTTCATGGGTGAGTACTGATGCCTGCCAAGAGAGAATCCTGGCACATGCGTGACTCAGCTTATGACTTAATTTTCCACAGCTGAAAAAAGAAAAGCACCAACAAAGGTAGTTTTTTTTAAGACAGATGGGATGTAGAGGTTTACTCACTGACTAGGAACCAAGAATCTTAAAAATATCAACTCTGGCAACAGCAACCATAGAACATCATAGTGAAAAACTATTAAAAACTCCAGGATTAAAAATGGAACACTACAGCCAGGCACAGTGGTGCACACATGTAATCCCAGCAGCTCAGGAGGCTGAGGCAGGAGGAACACAAGTTCAAAGCCAACCTCAGCAACTTATTGAGGCCCTAAGCAGCTCAGTGAGACTCTGTCTCTAAATAAAATATAAATAAAACAGGGCTGGGGATGTGGCTCAGTGGTCAACTGCCCCTGAGTTCAATCCCCAGTATCAAAAGAAAAAATAATAATAATGACACACCGTAGTTCATGTGCTGTTGGTTCTCATTCATTCTACCTCTGTATATCTCCCTCAATCAGAAGCCCATTACCTAGCCCATGCTATTAAAGTAACATTAAACTTGAGGTTTGGATCAGACAATAGTTGTCTATTGAACTCGTGTAAAATGAGGAAACCTAAGCTGAGAAGCCTGCGGGCCGCCGAGCAGAGTGCCTGTTGCTTTACCTCAAGAGCTCTCCTGGTGCTGCGAGCACAGGAAGTACACACAGCGCTGCTAAGACACAGCCAGAACGCTCTAATGAAAAAAGTAAAATAAAACTCAGCTCCCCAAAGGAAAAAAAGACTAAGGTGCTGCAGAGCGGAGGCCACACTTACTCTTATGTTAAACCCTAGAAGGTCACTTATAACTCCTGAGACAGCAGAAAGGATGACGACTCTTGTGATATTGTAGATTAAGGGATTCATTGTCAGTCCATAGAGTCTGAATGGCGTGTCCAGCTCCTAAAAAAAAATGCAAGAATCTGAAATAAGACAGTTTTTCAAAGGCCATCAGTGATTTCTTGCTGGTTTCTGAGTCTCAGGTGAGGGAGACTGCTTCAGGACATCTCTTCTTAGTATTTAAAAGCTACCCTCAAGAAATCCAGAGTCTACTCTTACCTACTTTTCTACAAGCTAAGCTTTTTAAGGTAGATTGGAGCAATGTGTCATTCATGGGAGGAAAAAAAGTAATTTAAAAAATATGATAGACATCAGTAGTCATCAGAACCTGGGTAATAACACTGGAAACTTTTTCTTATACAGTTATTAATCCCAAACAATCAAGTTGTCATTTTGAATCTAGCCTGTACCTATTTGTTGTTAGGGTCTTTTCTAAGAAGTATTGATTTAATTCATTAATCAAAAACAAGCTTAATTCACTTTATTTTTCTTATATAAAACACTATGTGGTGGCCACAACTAGAGCCCGGGTCCTCTGTGCAGACTCTGGTGTGGGCCTGGAGGCCTTGGTGGAGAATTCCTGATAGACAGGTAAACATGCATCTTCCCAGAGGTCAGGACTGGGACAGCTGAGGATCTTCCACACAGCATCAAGGGTGGCCCTGTGAAGTGTGCCATGGTGACAGTGCAGCCTCTGACCCTGCAGCCCCTGCAGGAAGGGATACCAGTCGTTGGCAGCAGCTTTTGGGGCATCGAGGCCCAGACAACGCTAGCACCTCTGGGAGCAGGGATGAGGCCGCTGACAGAGGCACAGCAGCCAGTGCCCTTGCAAGGGTAGCGGGAGGCTTGCTATCTTGTTCCTCCAGCAGCCTCGCCCCACAGGGATGACAGAGAACTTGACCTTGTTGATAACCCATCGGATGGTGCTGGCAACCTCCCTGGAGCACCAACACCCAGCCAACATGGCTAATTTAGTCCCTGATGGTAATAAACCTGGTCTGCAGGCCAGCGTGGGTCTGCTTTTACACAGGCAAAACTTCATCTGTCAGAGATGTCCCCAGAAAAAAGTCAATGACCTCTGATTCTTTGCAGACAGGGAAGAGAGGCAGATCAGAGCTCCTCTGTGAACATGTGCTGCTTATTTTCCACCATGTGGCTCAATGTAGTGATGGCGAGCCACTCTTTTTCCTTCAGTCCTGCCTCCAGAAGCTCTGGCCCTGACCTCCACCTTGACCCTTGACACCTTGGCTCCAGGGCCGCCTCACCATTGCTGTTTCTCAGAGAATAAGCTGACTTAATTTAAATTGTAGTCAAATCATCTCATAAGATAGTACTTACTTTTAACAACTTGGTGGACAGCTTTAAGACGTTGTTTACTAGAGTGAGCTGTTCTTTCTTATTTGGCTTTTTTTCCATTTTAAGATATAAATTAATCTAAGGGAAGGAATAGAGAATATGATAAATTTCACAGAAAGGATACGTATATATTATACTGCATAAAATCTGGCAGATTTTGAGGGCCATGTTTTCAAGTAAAATGAATTTTACTTGAAAAATTGCAACTATTTCTACAGAAAACATATGTCATATACCCTAGCCCTCATCCCTAATCAGTGGCCCTTTGGCAAAGAAAAACTACTTAATAAAGAAAATACCAGTAATGATGAAGCAATTTAAATATCAAAACAATGAAAATATTTAAATTAATTATAATTATCATGAAGACTCCTTGAATTCAAAAACTATTTTATTAATCTCAGTACCCCCTAAATAATTTAATATCCTCATTAAACATTGTAGAAAGAAAGAAAATAGCTGCTTTTAACTTGCTAATTCTTTTTTTTTTTTCTTAAAGAAATCTCCACTATGATTCTAAGGCAACAAACAAAAAAACTAATGATTCCAAATGTTTTTACCTAACAAGTTTATAAATAAGCTTGAAATTAAAATCCAAGTTAAGAAGAAATCACCTTATACTACTCTGTATTTACAAGAAACATTTCTCAATCTTATTATATATATCACATACTGAAAAATACACATTTTCCAAACACTGAAAATGATGTATTCTATAGCTGATAAAGAAATTCAAAAGATTTAACAGATTCAATGATAAGTAATCTACAGATCCAAGCCGGGCGTGGTGGCACATTCCTGTAATCCCAGCAGCTCAGAAGGCTGAGGCAGGAGGATCACAAGTTCAAAGCCAGCCTCAGCAAAAGCGAGGCACTAAGCAACTCAATGAGACTCTGTCTCTAAATAAAATAGGGGATGTGGCTTAGTAGTCGAGTGCCCCTTAGTTCAATTCCGGGTACCCAAAAAGATAAACAAATAAAATCCAACACTAGATATAGAGTATGAGATTAAGAGCAAGCTCCAAGCCATGCCCCTTAGCACAGGTCTATAATCCCAGCTCTAGAGAGGCTAAGGCAAAAGAATCTCAAGTTCAAGGCCAGCCTCAGCAGCTTAGTGAGACCATCTCAAAATACAAAGGGCTAGAGATGTAGCTCAGTGGTAAATAGCCCTTGGTTTTCAATTCCTACTCTGGGTGGGGGGGGGGGAAGCATGCTCCATTACTACCAGTAAAATACCTTTATAGTATACAAAGTATTTTCAATCCCTTAGATTATAATTCTCACAATCCTGGGGGTGTGAAGGGAAGATGTTATATTATATCCATTATATAAAGATTATACAATTACAGAGCAGCAAAGTGACTTGTGAGATCATACAGCTAGAAAGTCAGATAGTGATCCAACCCTGAATCTGCAGCATAAATTTTGCAGTGCATTATGCCATCTCTAACCACTGAGCAAAACTGAAAAGACCATCAATACCTGTTCAGTAAGTAATATGGAAACATTGCTGTATTTCTTATTGGTTTCAGACCCCAGTGAGGCCAGGCGCAGTAAAAAAAGTAATAAAGCTGTTTCCCAAATCAAAAACTCCCAGTTATAAGCATCGTTTAGGAAAGTTTTATGTCCTTGGAGAACCTATAAAAAGACCCAAGAAAAATTCAGTTTTTAATTTGTCTTAAAATCATATAATTACTCCTTTTTTAATTTTAAAACATTTTAAAGAGTTCAATATTTTAATACTTAGAATTCATTATTTCGATCCTCATAAAGTATTTTCTATTCAACTAACCATATATATTTCTTTAAAGTTTCCTAGATACTTTTCCTTTTCATGAAAGACAGCAAGGGTCTAACAGTAACAAAGGAGAAAAACATAATACAGTAGGTAAAACAAGACAGATGCATTTGCAGCTACCTTAACCACCATTGCCCACTCACAAGTATTTGGTAACCATTGTTCAAAGTATTAAATCTGCATCATGTCTAATGAGCTCCCCAAAATGTGTGATCCATCACACTGGTATTACTAGGAAATCCTAAGAATCAGTTCTGCATTCCAAATAATAGCAGCAGAATCTGTAATTTATTGGGTGCTTATAATGTGTCGGGTTGTTTGTTTTTCTTTTGTTTTTATGGTTCTGGGGATGAAACCCAGGCCTTGCTCATGCTGGGCAAGCACTCTGTCACTGAGCTGCATCCCAAGCCCTTATACATCAAGTTTTCTGATGAAATTTTTATTGTTTTTAAAATTTCTTTTAAAAGTAATTTACCCAAGTAAGTCCAAGGCAAAATAATTTATTGAAAAGTATACAGAGAACTCAGAGAAATCAAATGCAAGCTTTTGAAAGAGAGGAAGTCACCCAGCAGCTGCCCTCTCCATCTTTCCCCGCTTAGAACCAGTCAAGCTCCCATCTACACCTCTTGACCAATTCCATGGCCTTACAAGACTCGTATTTTCTGCTTCCCCATTAACTCTGGCTTAAGCCAACTTTGGCAACTTTGTTTGTCTGGCACCTTACCCACTGACCCCTTCTGACCTTTATTCTCCAAAATCCATCACTGATATCTAGGTTCTTAGCTCTAATTTCCAAAACAAAGAATACATTTAGCTCAGTCTGGGTCAGGCTCATCCATGACAACTGGTTGTAACTAGAAGGAGGAAAGTAACAACTAGTAGCAAAATATGCCTACCTGTTCAGAAAGGATACACTATTTGTTGCACAACAATAGATAATTAATATACAAATCATTAATAAGCTGCTACAAAATCAAACATGAAGAAAAATTATTAAAATAAGCCAGAGAAAAAGAACATTTATTTATTTATTTTTTTTAATTTTTTATTGTTGGTTGTTCAAAACATTACATAGTTCTTGATATATCATATTTCACACTTTGATTCAAGTGGGTTATGAGCTCCCATTTTTACCCCATATACAGATTGCAGAATCACATCAGTTACACATCCATTGATTTACATATTGCCATACTAGTGTCTGTTGTGTTCTGCTGCCTTTCCTATCCTCTACTATC
>NW_026000077.1:2149140-2179616 GCF_001458135.2 Marmota marmota marmota
TTGATTTTCAGTTTCATTCCATTATGATCAGATAAGATGCATGGTATTATCTCTACTCCTTTATATTGTCTAAGAGTTGCCCTGTGACATAATATATGATCTATTTTTGAGAAGGATCCATGTGCTGCTGAGAAAAAAGTGTAACTGCTTGATGTTGGGTAGTATATTCTATATATGTCAATTAAGTCTAGGTTATTAATTGTGTTATTGAGTTCTATAGTTTCCTTATTCAACTTTTGTTTGGAAGATCTGTCCATTGGTGAGAGAGGTGTGTTGAAGTCTCCCATGATTATTGTATGGTGATCTATTAGACAAAAATATGGAACGCTTCACGAATTTGCGTGTCATCCTTGCGCAGGGGCCATGCTAATCTTCTCTGTATCGTTCCAATTTTAGTATATGTGCTGCCGAAGTGAGGACAAGAACATTTATTTTTAAAGACCAGCAATAAGGCTAACAACTTTCAGCACACATATAATCCCAGCAGCTCAGAAAACTGAAGCAGGAAGATTGCAAGTTCAAGGCCTCAGCAACTTCAAGCAATCTCAAGAACCTGTCTCATAATGGGCTGGGAATGTAGCTCAGTAGCTCAGGGGTAAGACCCTGGATTCAATCCCCAGTACAAAAAAAAAAAAAAAATAAAATTAGAAATTAGAAGATAGGGAATCCTAAAAACACAGGAAGAAACTAATTGGCAACCTATAATCCTTTCCCAGTAAATAATATCCTTCAAAAATGAAAGTGATAAAAGATATTTCAAATAAGCAAAGACAGAGAGCTCATCACCAGCAGACTGGTACTAAAATAAATTGCAAAGAAGTTATTCAGAGAGGAAGAAAATAATCCTAGAGAAACACAGAAATATAAGAAGTAATGAAAATAATATGTGAGTATATAAATTGACTACATGAAAAAAAAGTAATCACATTTTTGGGGTTCAAAATATATATAAAATTAAAATAATGGACAATAATACAAAAGATGAAGGAGTAAATGATATAAAGTATTCCAAGGTTTAGCACTATCAAGGAAGCTATAATTAATCATTTTATTGGACTCATTTTATTAGACTTCAATAAATTAATCTCTCATATTACTAAACATTAATACATTAACGGAGATAATTAAATGGAATATTAAGGAATATTTGATTAGTAAAAAGATGACAAGAGGGGAGAAAAAGGAAAATTAACAGGTGTATCAAACAGATACCAAATAGTATCTGTAGTCACAGTAATCATGTGAAGTTTTAGTGGGCCACATACATCCAAACACTGTGAGGCTGGATTAAGACAAAAGCGACCAGAAAAGAAAATGCTAATCACAGAGACACACACCTAGAATGTGAGACTCCCAAAATGAACATAGATAGGTAAAAATATAAAATATAAAACAACCAAAACACAGCTGATGTAGTTAATACCAAATCAAGCAGAAACATTAGAAATGGAGACATTCTGTAGGGTCACAGAAGGAAAAAAAAAAGAAAAAGAAAATGCCTAACACTTTTCCAGATTAAAGAGGCTGCAGAGACATGACAACTAAATGCAATATGTGCCTCTGAATTGGATCCTGGATTCAGGAAAAATCAATAGTAAAAACAACATCTATAAATAGGACATAAACATCAATCCACAAATAAGATGGCTAATAATTCTAAATCTGGACATACCCATTACAGCCTCAAAGTACATAAAGCAAATATGGACAGGAATAAAAGGAAAATCAGACAGACAAATCCACAACGAATCATAGTTGACCTGAACATTCCTCTACTGACAGACGATAGAAGAAGCAAACCAAAAAATGTGTAAGGACAGAGACAATGTGAGCAATGCAACTAAAACTTGGGCTGAAGGACTAAAGGACTTCAAAATTACCTGTATATTCATTTCAAAAACACTAGAAAAATTAACAAGTATCCAAAATCACAAAAGACATGTGGACATATTTAAAAATGTATACTTAAATACAGGATGACCTGGTTTAAAAAAGAAAATGAACCCTATAATAGAATTTCATTTTTCATTAAATCAGATATGAAACTTTTACCTGGGCACAACAAATGAAAGCAATTGAAAGTGTCAGTAAGAAGACGGAAGATACAACCACATCAACTGAACGCTGTGGACCCCGTCTCTGTGGAGAAAGACACATGGTAATGTTTTAGATTACTGTCAGACAGCCACAGCCCTCACAACATTAAAACCCTGAATTTTACCACATAAGAAGTTTCGCTTTTTTTTCCCCAAGATTTGTGATTGTTTTTAATTATCTTAAATTTTACAGTCACATAATTTGCAAATTTGTACTAATGTTATATATCCTTTACTTTAATCTTTCCATTTAATGAGTTGGCAAAAAGCACCACTACCAACCACACATACACAGATGTTCCATAGTATTGTGTTTTTGAATAATTGTTTAAAGACACCCTAAATTATAACTTAGTCTTAGAAAGTAAAGAATTAAAAAGTAAAGTCTACATTGCTATTGTATTGTGCTGACTTCAAAGCATCTGAACTTACAGATCAACTATAAAATGTGAGAAGTATTAAATATTCTTTATTTAACATTATACATAAACCACACTAAAATGCCTTTCCATAAGGAAAAGATAGCATTTTAGATACAGGGAATTCTAATTAAATTGGCATGGTCAACAAAAATATACAGTAGACACTGCTTCCTACACAAGAAGTTTCTGACACAGGATTTTTAATATACTTTGGGCATCATCAATTCAAACAATGAAACCCATGCCTTCCCATACTAAGAGGTTAACTGATTCATTCACACAATTTTAGTTGTAATATATCCCCAAAAGTCAGAAAGATATGCAATATTTATTACTCTTCCCTAGGAAACTTAAATTTTCTCTTCCCTTTCTGAGTCTTTATTTTACCCCCAGCAGTTTCACCAATACATCCATCCAACTTGGTACCCGAAAGTCTTGAATACTGATATAATCTGTTCAATACCCAGAACTATACTGCCCAAGGAGCTGCTGCTAGAAACTTCATTGAACACATTCTCTTGTGTATTCCTGCATATATTCTATTGTTAATCAAATAAAACTCACCTTTAGATAGGAACGCAGTGATAGCCATATTTTAATGTTCTCCACCTTTTTAAGTCTGAAATGAGGTATTTCATATTTCCTAGCTTTCCTGGCAGAAGTAATATGGCTGAAGAGTTTTGCAAATAAAAATCTCTAGAGGAGGTTAAAAAAATCAGAGTGAAATATACAAATATATCTCTGCATGCATATTTATATAAGTGTCAACAATATTTTTGAAATCTTTAAATGTTAAAAACAATGAAATTTTTATCAGTGACCACTAAGATGGGCAATGAAAAAAACGTCATTAATAGCTCAATTACCCTGTCTCATTCAAAGCACATTATATAACAAAATACCACTCTATAAATTGGTATACTCTTGACATTCACAAGGAATATTCTTTGGAGACTATTGGTAAATCCTCAACTTCACGAACTCAAGTGTTTGTACATTATTCTGGCTTATTTCCAAATAGTATTTCCATACAAAATCACATTTCTTGTGCATATCACCAATATAATAACTCCTAAGTCCACAACTATAAACTGTCAATAACACAAACGTTAAACCCATATATACCAAAATCAGGAGAACAAATCTCAATGGAATATCACACACAAAAACAGAGGTATGAAATTTTATGTACTTGTTCACTGACCTGTTTATATGTTCTCTCTGCCACACACATCATGAAAAAAAACATCCAAGTAAGACACAATCTTTCAAAAAAATTAATTATAGACAAAACAACAATAGGTGTAACAGGTGGTGCTCCACAAAAGAGAGTCAAGATCTCCTCAGCTGAAATGGACTTCAGTTGGTCAAAGCTCTTCTCATGGAAAAGTCGATGTAAAAAAGGAAAAAATGCTAATCCAATGGTGACGACATTCCCCAGCATTTGATAACCTACTCCTTGCTGATATGCATTAACCTGGAAATTAATTTAACATTCCATTATTATTGCATAGTGAAATGAAATTATGAAGTATTTATCAAATGCTATTTAAAACAAAAATATTTCAAAAGAAGTACAAATAAAAATGGAATACATTTGGGCTAGGGAATGTAAACCCAATGGCACAGCACATGCTGAGCATGCATGAGGTCCTGGTTCAATCCCCAGCACCAAACAAAACAAAACAAGACATGGATTTACGACTTATTACCAATTAGGCTCAAATGAGATAAGGAATATTTGTAGAGCACACCTGAACAACTGACCATGCTGAGAATATGTAACAAAAACTACTACCATGCTGGGCACAGCAGCACACACCTATAATCCCAGCCACTCAATCCCAATCCCAGGCTGAGGCAGGAGGATCATGAGTTCAAAGCCAGCCTCAACAACTTAGTGAAGCCCTAAGCAACTTAGTGAGATCCTGTCTTGAAATAAAATACAAAAAGGGCTGGGAATGTGGCAAAAAAGGTTAATAAACACTTCTGGGTTAAATCACCAGTACTAAAAATAAATAAATAAATAAAATAAAATAAAAACCACCACCAAGTAAAGACTGACTACAAAATTAAAACTATATATCTGTGTTTCAAAAGCAGAGTCACAAGGCTGGGGTTACAGTTCAAAGGCAGAGTGCTTGCCTAGAATGTATGAGGCCCCGGATTTAATCCCAGCATCACAAAAGAAACAACAAAAAAGACCACTCATATTGTTTTATCACCAAGTAGATTCCTATGAAATAGCTGACCCCTAAGTAGTTTTTCTTGAAAATTTATTTTCTCTTACCCTGCTCATGATGATGCCACTTATTTCCAATACAGACATATCCATCTTCTTGCACTCATTTCCTTCCCAGATTATTGCACTAACTCGATCAGAAGCAGGACTTGAGTTCTGAAGCCAGAATAAATGGTTCTGGGAAGAAAAATATAAAATTGTTTCCAACCACTCCTCCTGTCATTAGTTTTTCTTACCCTCAGTCCAGCTCCCAGGCTATACTAAGCAATGGTCAGGCTCATCAGTCTATCTTCTCTTACAAAGCTCATCACTTCAATAACCACCTATATGATGAAGATTTCTGGTTATGTTTTCTTTACTAAACCATTTTTTTTTGTCTGGGAGAGGCTAATTGTCTTCTATAATGAGGAGTGGTAGGATTCCTCGATTTCCAAGGTTGCTTCCCTCTCTAAAGGTAAGCCAGTGAGGCAGAGCTTAATGCATTCAAGGGTTGCAAAGGAAGAAGGTATGTCTAGAGCAACCAGATTACAGTGGGAGCAGCAGTAAGTACAGTAGGGGAGGTGCTAGGAGCCTTACAGACCACACGAATAACTGAGGACTCAAGCCTTTCTCTAGTCTAACTAGGACACAGAAAAGAACAAAGCACTTGAGCTCAAAAGGAGACAGCCACAAAGAAAACAGACCCCATCCTCCTCTGTCAGAGCATGTCCTGTTCTCCGGTACCAGATCAAGCACAATTTTACCAATTCGGTCCTCTCAACAATCACGCGCCTTACTAATTTTTCCCTTCTTCAAAATTAAAAATGCTTATAGTCTGTATGAGATAAATTAGCATCTAATTATACAATGCTTTTATAGCATCCTCTACTTATTTCCTATATAATCATTGTGTCCCCAAACTAAAATATAAGTTTCCAGAAATGGACCACATGGTATATTTGTTCTCTGTCATGATGCTTAGCATAATGCTGATTAGCATGTATTGATTTTATTCATTGATTCATTGATTTATCCAACAAATATTTATTAAGCACTTACTATGTAACTCTGGATACAACAGAGAACAAGATGCATGTCCTTGCTATTGAGAAGCATAAGGGCTTCTGAAGGAGACATAATTAAAGTCCCTTTAACAGGATGGTAAAGAAAGGAAAGAGTAAGGAAAGGTTTCCTGAAGAGATGTGTCATTCCCGTCAAGACCTGTCTGAAAAACAAAAAGGAGTGGGTGCAGTGGCACATGTCTGTAATTCCAGTTTCTCAGGAGGCTGAGGCAGGAGGATCCCAAATTCAAGGCCAGCCTCAGCAACTTAATGAATCTGTCTCAAAATAAACAAACAGGGCTGGAAATATAGCTCAAGGGACAAGTGCACCTGGATTTACTCCCCAATACTGAAAAAAAAAAAAAAGGTAAAAAAAAATTAAAAAGAGTGAGTCCAGGAATGGGTATTAAAGAAGAACGTGTCCCAAGAAAAGAAAAGCCATATGTGTAAAGACCAAAGCACACAAGAGCAGGAATGTATCAGAAATGGAAAAGAGTTCAGTTGAGTTAAGGAACACCATGTGAGGGCTGGGGCTGTAGCTCAGTGGTAGAGTGCTTGCCTCGCACATGTGAGGCACTAGATTTGATCCTCAGCACCACAGAAAAATAAACAAATAAATAAAACAAAGGTATCGTGTCCACCTACATCTAAGAAAAAACATTTAAAAAAAAAAAAGGAACACTATGTGAAGAGCAGAAAGGGTTAGAGATCAGACTATATTAGAATAAATAAAGGAACAGAAACCTAAAAGGAATAAAAAACGATTTTAAGGAAAGTGGCGTTATTAGATCTGAATTGCAGAAGCATCACTGGCTGTAATGAGGAAAATGAAAGAAAGTGGGATGCGGGCGGCTAGAGAAGCCGCTATGAGGATGGAGATGAGAGAACAGGTGGACACAAGCACACAGATATTCAGATGGTGAGACCTGAGGTGACTGATTACGGGTGCAGACAGTGGGATCTAGAATGTCTCTGACGCTTTGCTTTGGGTAGTTCAGAAACATCAGGGGAGGGAAAAAAAAAAGTTTGTGGGTGGGAACTGGGAAATGATGAATTCTTTCTGACATAGTTGAGTTTCTCTCTCACAATTATTCTTTGATGTGTCTTAGACGCTATGTGCTACTACTGAGGGTCCATGTGATTTAGATGAGCCTTTAGAATGAATGTGTAGAACATTTACAGTCAAACTGATAGAAAGCTTAGAAAAAGCAAGATTTAAATGAATGCTATTTCTGGTTAGATTTTTAAAAATTGTACACATTTAATTAAGTGAATTTTTTGCTTATTTGTTTCCAGTACTGGGAATTGAATTCAGGGGTGCTCCACCACTGAGCTATATCTCCAGCCCTTTTTATTTTTTACTTTGAGACAGAGTCTCACTAAGCTACTGAGACTGATCTAAAACTTGCAATCCTCCTCACTTAGTCACCCAAGTCACAGGGATTGTAGAGGTGTAACACTGTGCCCAGCCTGAAGCAGGATTTTGGGCGTTGTATTGGGCAGGGACGGTGGGTAGAGAAGGACAGAATGTATGTAAACTAAACCAATGGTATCTTAGGATCAAGAAAATTCAATAATTAAACAAATGTATATCTATCATCCACTGCTATTTGATAGGCAATGTGAAAACATTAAGGCAAAAGAACCAACAAAATTAAGAAGCATAACCACTATCATTAAACATCTGAAAGGCTGATCTGAAAACCTCTTCTTGACCATTCATCTATCCAGCAGTGGCACAGGCTGTCTCAGGACACAACAAGCATCCAGCTCCAGATGTTTTAAAGCAGAGACTGACTGTCCATCTGATAGGGATGTTCATAACGATACTAACATTTAGTGGGTTGTACTCTTGCCAGGCACTGTGCCAAGCACTTTATCTCACAATATTCCTAAGAAGTAAGAACTATTATCACCATGTGACAAATGGTAGGAAAAAAATATTTTTCTACAGATATGGGATGAATGCCTGGATTGAATATCTTCTAAGAGTGCTCTCAAATTTGAGAATTATTTGATTTTATGATTAATATAAAACCTGAAATTAAAAGCACCTCTTGATTCATGCATTACTAGAGAAGGAAATGATGCCATTTCCTAATAATTCATATCTTTTATTACAATGTTTTTGAAAATATAGCACAAGGCAGACATGCTGATCAAACAACCCTTCTTATATAAAATGAATATTAACAATCACTCAAAGAAAATAATAAAAACTGAGTTTGGGCCAACTCTGAAGTATTTTCCTTGAGTTTTCATCCCAACACCATCATGTTTAAGCTGTGTTCAATTTCCAAACTGGGTATTACTGTATAGGATTACTCTGAAGTTAAGTGAGACTATGCAGTGCCTGACACATGGTAAGTACCTAATAAACATCAGTTATTATGATTACTGCTTTCACACACCTGCTGGAAAACATCTTCTTTGGGGTCACGTTTGGTCCCTGAGTGAAGGGTGTTCACATGGGCCCCCTCACTGTCACTGGTGACAGATGACCGACACTCTGGGCCATGCAGCAGGTCATCCCATAACATATCCTCAGTCTCTGAGTCATGGCGGGTGCTTTCTGAGTCTCTTCTTGACAAGTTGAGGCTTCGAGAGCCACCACTCACACCAGATCTAGAGCACTTAAAATGAAAATTTAAAAAAAAAATTTTCATTCATTTTTAAAAACAATCATATATCTGAAATAAAGTTAAAACAAGTTATCTATGGCAATGGCTGTCAAGCTTCCATGAGCCGATCGCCTTATATTCATTCACTCACAAGGAGTCATATAATACATTTTAACATTTCAGTGTTAAAACTCTGATGACCCAGTAAGCAGGACCTTAAAAGAACTCTAAGAAGTCATTACCAAGTCATAGGACTGTTCAACTCAGTCATCCTGGGGTGGGAATGACTCCTGTGTGCCCACCCAGTGGGCCTGCCCGATGGGGTTGGCTGAGCCTTTTGACACACTGGGTATGCCTTACTCTAATCATCATAAGCTTAATTGTAGACCTAGTCGTGTCCAGGGGCCCAATCCCAACATGTTAAAGCATAATCGAGCAGAGGAAAGCAGATGATGCTACTCTCCTGCAGTTACAAACATAAATGAGAGGTTTTTCCATGAGCCCAATTGTCTTGTCCATCAAAAGAAAAAAAAAAAAAAACACATCACCATCTACTCTGCTCACCTCTGAAATCATATTCCAAATATCCCTATTAGCTTCCTTGATGAAAATTGTTTCACTGCTCCCATCTTTCTTTGAGAAAGGAAAGAGATCCTTTCTCAAAAATCTGATCTTAACAGTGTTGACCCCACTTAAGAATAAACTTCACATTTCAAAAAAATACTAAGTAATCTCATCACAAAGGGATTGAGTACCTTTTTTTGAGCATCATCATGATCCTTTTTAAATTAGACTCAAAGTGAAAAAGAATGCATTCTCTTTCTAGGGGTGAATAGTCATCTAAAAGTCGCTAGATAAATCGGTGGATAATTAGAAACGGGGGAAGGTTAGGCACACATAAACACTACTTTAAGGCAACCCACAAAAAAGGGAATGAATAATTATTACACACAAGAATACACCTTGAGTTCTGATCTCTCCAAGGATGCTTTACCTGGCTGAAGGCTGCTGATTCAAATTCTGATTCAGCCACACTATCTGAATCTCGTACTATATGACACCACCTTGTAGTGGTTTTCTTTACCTAAAAAAAACCAAACCAACAAACAACTAGAAAACATGTTAAACACTTTGTTACTATTCAATGATTTAGGAATAAACTCCTTTTCTTTTTTTATGAACAAAAATGAAAATTACCTGAGAGTTTAGGTGCTTTGAAAGTATTGATTTTCTATTCTTAACTTCACAGCCATTGTCACTTGAGGCCCCTTCCACACTCCTCCGCAACAGTATCATCTGTGTCCGTGCTTCTTCACCATCCTCCTCGCTTGACAGATCATCTGAAATCCCATTACCCAAACGCCTGTAAGCCTCCTACAAAGAGAACAGCAATGCCTTCACAGGGGACAGCCCGAAAGACACTAGTAAGTTGCACATGCAAAAACAAAAAACGTGTATCAACTACCAAGCAGTAAAAGTAAACAAACCAAAACTAAACAGCCTAGATAATGAGGCAGTGCTGAGCCGTAGTTAGAATGCAAGATCAGGTCAAACTCCAAGCCCCAGTCCCAGCGCTTCCACTTACTAGCTATGTAACCTCTGGCAATTTGCTACATACCTCTGGGACTCAGTTTCCTCATCTGAAAAGTAATGATAATAAAAGCACCTATCTCACAGGGTTACTGAAAAAAGGGAAGTAAAGCGCTTAGAACAAGGCTGAGCTGTAGCAATGACTCAATAGATATTAGACTAAATGCCACAGTCTAAAAGACAAGAAAACAATTCAAGATTGTAGAGTAAGTGTAGTTAGTTACAGACACAGAGCAAACCACCTACTCCTACACCTAGAAAGCAGTTTCCCAAGCCCTCACTATACAATCACTGCCTCTCTGGAATATGACACAGCAACCTCTTCATTAATCTGTTCATTAAATCAATATTTTCTTTCTCATAAACTGTGGCTTTACCACTTGTTAGGACAAACTTACAAATCTCTTAGTGTCTATTTTGTATCATTAGCAAAGTCTAAGAATAGGAATATCTTACACAGGGAAAAAAATATTTTGTTATACCTATCTAGATCTTACCCTACGGCACTTGTCTCCATCTGCCAATTTTGTTTTCTCTCTTGTTTGCCACATTTTCATATCTGGTCGACACTGTCTCTTCTTCATGATAGGATGGAGACAACTGGCGTCATTGTCATTGTCGGTCTCAGTTCCTTTGTTAGGTATTAATTTTACCCTTTTAATCCTATTTTTAAAAGGGAAAAAAAAGGGGGCTGGGGATATAGCTCAGTTGGTAGAGTGCTTGCCTCACATGCACAAGGCCCTGGGTTCAATCCCCAGTACCACACACACAAAAAAAAAAAAAGAGGGAAAAACATCTTAGTAACTACTTTTCTGAGAGTAACATAATTCATGAAATTACTTTCTTCCTAGGAGAACAACATATTACTTTGGAAATAAAAAAAATTCATAAAATATATTTTCTAGCTTTCAAAGGGTATAAAATAACCAACTTTTCACTCAGAGACACAGAAAATATGAATCTCTTCATGGCAACAGAGAAGTGTAAACTTTTAGTTTTGCTAGGAAGTAGGTGCACAGTCCTCTCCACTTATCCTTCTAAACACAATGCCACCTCCTACCTCATATTGCCTGTTAATGCTTCATAGAAGATTTGTCTCTTTTATGTCCATTTTCAGAAAAACCACCCAAGCTTCAAAACCCAGCGACTCAACTCCCTCATCACTTCTGCTAACTGCTTTACCCCAGAATAATAACTCCATTTGTAAGCTACACAGTCATGTAATCATTTGGTAAGCTACATGTCAGCATGCAGTCATTCACAATATTCTTACATTGCACCATACCTGCTACTCCTACCTTCCTAATTAGACAGTAAAATCACTGAGAATAGGATGGCACAGTGCCTCGTACAGAATCCAGCACCAAGAACTCAAACACTCTAAACTAAAGGGTATAAATATGTCTTTAGAAAAAGATGTGAACATACTTCATGTTCAAAAAGGAACTGTGAAATAACTTAAAATCCTATCATTTATATATGATAAAATAAGTATTTCTCTGAGTCATACTAGTGCAATCCAGACATGCAAAATTACAAATGGGGTAAAACTGTCTTTAATCCATTTGCTTTTTTGTCCTACAGGCTCCTGTGCTGCATCTCACACAAACCTGATCCTTTTAAATTCCTTTTTCTCTCAAGATGTTGGCTGATATGGCTTAAAATATTAACTTTTCAGAGTATTTATACTTTTGTAATCTTGTGGTCTAAAAAACCATTAAAATCAAATAAAATGAAACTTTAATGGTAGATTACTGGATTTACAGGTATCATGAAAGACATTGCAGATAACATTTTGAGTAGGCTAATCCTTCTAGAACACTTAAAAATCACAGCGCAAAGATAACATGCCTATACTACTTACTCCTATGGCTAAATTGTATTATATAGCCTATAAACACTATTCACTATGTGAATGCAGAATCAAGTAAAAATTCTAATGCAAGACTCCCACCTGTTGCCAAAGAGAGTCCCCCAAAAACCACCAATAATGGGCGCAGATTCTGAAGTTTCTAGTCCTCTGGCTTTATCACAGAAGTTACTTCCATTTTCTCGGCTTCCATCACCATTTACAGTTTTTCGTAATTTTCTACAAAAAACATTTTTCCACAGTTTCAGATTATTCAAGAGCTTTTCCATTTATACCCATAATATCAATATAGAAAATTATGCTAACAGATGATTCCCTGAAATCAGGGTAATTACTTTCATATACTGAGTATAAATTATATAAGAACCTTTATTTATTTATTAGTTGTAGGTGGACACAATATCTTTATTTCATTTTTATGTGGTACTGAGGTTTGAACCCAGTGCCTCATGTGTGGTAGGCGAGCACTCTACCACTGAGTCACTACCCCAGTCCAAGAACATTTCTTTTTTAAGGATAAAAACAGATTCAAAACTAAAGTACTATGCTATCATTTTGTTTAGTCACAAAGAAAACATTTTTTCACATGTTAGGACCAAGAGTCTTATCAGACACACAATAGCAGAAAAGCCATTTCTATAAATATGGATGTTAGAAAACTAACATCCTTTTGCACATTTAATCAGGACAACACTAACAATAGTTAATTGATATATTCTACAAATACCAATGAGATAAAGCACAAGGACATGTTGGGCTAGGGTATAGTTTAGAGTGTTTACCTCGTGTGCATAAGGCTCTGGGTTTGATCCCTAGCACCACAAAAAAAGGGATGGTGGAATAAGAAAACGTTGTAATCCATTGTACCAAATGGATTACTAAATAAATAAAAATAAGAAAAAAATAAGAAAAATCTTATTTAGTAATTTCTCAGGGAAGCAAAAACCTAGAGAGATCCTGAATATACTTAAGAAAACTTAAGCAGTTCCCTGCATATATCCCATAGTAAAAACTTGACAAGAATTGAATGTGTAAAAAATTCAAATCAATTTTAATTAAAAGTTCAGACCACTTGAAATCAACTGTTATGCACTTTTGAAAAAAAAGTAAAAAATTTGGTAGCACCAATCTAATGTACCGACATCCTTGTTGATAGTAAATTGTCAACAAATTCTGATTAAAGCCAAATTTCAAAGAGAATGCCTCCCCCCCACCCCACAACACTGGGAATTTATCCAGGGCTTCATGCATATTAGACAAGTGCTCTGCCATTGAGCTACAACTCTAGCCCCAGAATGCTTTCTCAAAACCATTATTTAAAATAAACTTTAATAAGGAATAATACAGTTAGGAATTTTCCTTTTAAACAACTGTAGTAAATGATAAAATCCCACATGAGATTAAAAATTAATAAGATTTCTTAACCATCAGGAGAAAAGTGAATAAGCATTCATTTTTAAAAAGTCAAAAATTGGTGCAAAATATATAGAGAAGAGGGAAAAAATTTTTTTTAATTAATTTAATCAAAATTTTATAACTCTCTACAATACCTCTCCCAGAAAATACATAACTACAGGGTAATTTCTCATCTTACCTTCTCCTCCGATTTCCATTGTTTCCAGATGGTCTTGTTATCTGAGTAGATACAATTTGACAGTGGACAGTTCCCATGAGTAGCATAAGGCACAAGGGTCCAAGAACTTCACTTACGTTCACAATAGGCATCATAAGATACAACACAATCCCTATAACTGGAAAGAGGTTTTAAAATGTAAAACATTAAGAGTTCATTTTTAAAATGCATACTAAGCAACTTAGCAAGACCCTGTCTGAAAATAAAAATTTTTTTAAAAAGTGCTGGGGATCAACTCTTGGATTCAATCCCTGATACCAAAAATAAGTAAAATGAATGCTACTATCTATACAAACTATTTTTACAATCTATCATTTTAAAGAGAATTCAAAAGTAAATAACTTCCTGGAACACCATCCACCTGCTAAATATTAGCTTGGTGAAAATATGAAGCCATCAGTTGCCAAATAAATGAAGAATAACATATTGAAAGTATTTGCCTTTCTGGCAGCACAATCATCTATATATTCCAAAAGAGTTTCCACCACAGAACTGAAGGCTCCATAAAACATAAATTTTGCAGTGCTGTTCTGCTCAAAAAAGGTATACTCCAAGGCCCAAGGTTACAAAGAAAGCAATAAGCCAAGCTGGATTTGAACCCAGGCATTTGGGCTCCAGAATCTACCATCTTAACTACCATATTATATTGCCTCTTTGCATATGTATATGAAATGTTCAAAGAAATAAATAATGAAAGAAATAGGAAAACATAAAATACTATCTCTAAAATTCCATTTACAATTTTATAGACAAGTTCTTTCAGACTTTATCATAATAGTAATTCTTATGGGATACACAAATGAATACACAGTGGATTCAATACTTTTAATTACGGCTGAGTTTCCAAAAGAATGCTTTTTTCTTTTCTTTTCCTCCTACTCGTCCCAGTATTGAGGATCAAACCCACTAGCCCAACATACAATGATGTCATCAGAACAATCAACTACAGACTTTGCTGACTTGTGAATGTGGACATAAATTCACTTTTAAAAAGTGACTGTGTTCACTGACTGGCCTGGATTAGTACCTGGCACACAGTAGGCATTAAGTATTTGTTGAATGGTTGATTGAGATACCATTATTATCAAAATGAATTTGAAAATACAGCAAAAGAAGAGCTTGCCAAGAGGACTCTATCACTAATGAAATTAGTGCTCTGGTAAGAATTTATAAGCCCCGTGGTGAGAAGACTGCATACAAGCACGTATTCACCAACATGAATTCTGATGGGGACTTGATCTTGGACTTTCTAGTCTCCAGAATTGCGAGAAACAAATTTCTGTTGTTTACATGCAACCCAGTCCAGGGTATTTTTGTTAAAAAAAACAAAATAGACTAAGACAGAAATTGGTATGGAAAAATGGGGACAGGGGCTACTATAACAAATACCTGAAAACATGAAGCAACTTTAGAACTGAGTTATGAATGGTTAGAGGTTCAAAGAGTCTTAAGAAACAGTCTAATGAAAAGCCTTGATCTCCAGAGAGATTTTTAAACAGTCTATAGAAAAGCCTTGATCTCCATAAAAGAATTTGGAAGGATCAGAAGGGAAAGAGGAAAATAATAGAAAAAGCCTTGACTTTCTTGGAGAATAATACCTAAGTAACCATGAAGAGAATGTTGGTACAATGTGGGGTACAGGCCATTCCAGTGAGGTATTAGATGGAAACAAGAAATAACATGTTATTGGAAAATGAAGGAAACAATCCTTGTTATAGAGCAGCAAAGAACTTCGATGAGCTATAATTGTATTCTGCCGTTTTGTGGAAGGCAGAATCTTCCAATGTCTTGATCTTGGACTTCCCAGCCTCAAAGCTATCAGAAATAAATTTGTGTTGTTTAAAAGCTACCTAGGCCATCATATCTTTGTTGTAGCAGGCTGAACATACTAAGGCAGAAAAGTTATGTAAATTATGGTATTATTATAATAATAAGTAGCTATAAAAAGGTGTTCGTAGTAAATGTTAATAGACTGCAATACAAACAGTAAACAGTACTATTAAATGATGGTATGTCCATATAGTAGAATATTATGCAACCATTAAAAAGATCATTAAAAGCAAATAAAATCAAAATCCAATTCTTTATTGACACTACATGTTGAGTACCTGTATCCACATGTGGTTAAGCAGCCGCTGTACTGGGTAGCACAGAGACAGAACATTTCCTTTATTAAAGAAACTCTAAGGGCAGGGGTTGTGGCTCAGAGTTATAGCGCTTGCCTAACATGTGTGAGGCACTGAGTTCACTCCTTACCACCACATAAAAAAATAAAGTTACTGTGTCCATCTACAACTAAAAATATTTAAAAAAATAAACTGTTGAACAACTATGTCAAACTTATAGATTTAAGATTCACATATATTTTTCCCTCTATAACTTAATGTTTTTTTAACTGGAAAGACAAAAGAAAATATAAGCACCCATAATTCCTTCATGTCACCCAACCTTCCCTTTATTATAAGTCATGTAACCACAGTCCAAAGAGCCCACTTTCTGAAAATATCTCTGGAATGCAATGTATACACTGAAGAGAGAACAGTGGGTTCAATCCTTGGTACCACATAAAAATAAATAAAGTAAAGGTGTTATATCCATCTACAACTGAAAAAAATTTTTTTAAATAAAAAAAAATCATATGTTTGTTCTCTCAGAGCAAATTTTAAGATGATGCCCAAAATAGGTAAGTCCCTTCATTTCTTTGTACTTTCAACCATCAAATGAAAGGGTAACGGTAAGAACAATAGGTCTTCCTTCCATCACAGCAAAAGCAGCAAAAAAGAAACGGTCATAGTTTATTCCAGCTCTTCCAATTACCTTGCATGAGGTAAAGCAGTAGCAGCCAAACGAAGATTCTTAAGGAGGTGACCTGAATCCACCAATTGCTGAACAATGGGAAAAATACAACTCGAACAAGCCCCTTCCGAGTTAGAGACGTCCATGGAATTTCCGGTTTGGCTTTGGCAAATGTTGAGCCTTTAAACATACAATAAAACAAGAAATATTTATATACACTAGACTTTTGGCCTATTGTAGCACCACATCAAAAACTGGTGAGAGTGGGCTGGGGTGTGGCTCAGTGGTAGAGCACTTGCCTACATTTGTGAGGCACTGGGTTTGATCCTCAGCACCACATGTAAATAAATAAAAAATAAAGTTCTATCAACAACTAAAAAAATATATTAAAAAAAAACAAAAACGGGTGAGAACACAACTTAGCACATAATCTGTTCAGTTCAAAAAAACTCGATGGTCATTAAATATAATAACTTCTTACCTCAGTCTCTAGGACAGGATCTCAAAATAAGCCAGGTCACTTGAATGTTAAATAATATGTTTTTCTTAATTACACAACAGCAAGTCAACAAGTTCAACCCTCTTTCAACTTTATGAAAACATGTAATTTACAAAGCACCCAGTTCTAAGGCAAAGGGTAAAAAAAGATTAAAGTCCACAAAATGAGTAAAGAATTTTACTTAGAAATTGAAGTATACCATCAAACAGAGAAGGTATCTTAAACTAATCCATAGTTCCATTATGAAATAACATAACAACATGCACAAGAAACAAACTTACCTCTAATTAAGTCAACATCAATCAAGTCTGGCTTTATGTGACCCATCTTTTTTGGTTTATTTTTGAAGCCCTAAGATTAAAAAAAAACAAAACAGAAATAAACAAAGAAAAAGAAGTCCTTTTAAGTACAAAAGATAAACTTATGTTTCTTTTTTCTTTTTCTCTATATTTGACAGCTTTTACTATAGACATTTTAATCCTAATGTTCCTTTAAGAAACTCATCATTAATGTTTTAGTTTTTAGTCGTATCAAATAATATACAAGCTTTTATCACTGTTAACAGAATCAAACTATGCCCAAAAAATCAATAAGTGAAAAATAATCATGCCTTGAACTATCTCTCCTTTCCTCCCTTCTTTTTTTAGTTGTTTCTTTTTGTATTTTACTTCCGTAATTCTAATATATTCATATTCTTTAATTTACTGACTTTAAGAAATCATCTACTGACTTAATATAGTATGTGAGACTAAAGCTCTTAGACCACTAATCTCCACATCCTAATTTGTACCCCCAAAACATATATCCTTACAATATACTTGTTTGATTCTTAAAAATCATAATCAGTATTAATTGTATGATCACAGTTAAATATGTTCCCCACAAGCTATATTTTATATTCTTCCATTTGCTCTATAAGATCAGTCAAAATATTTGTCATTATCTAAATTTAAATAAATGCTAGAAAATTATCCAAATTTGAATAAATGCTAGAATTTATTTTTAAACAAATCCTCATAACACCCTTCCCAAAGCCTTCTATCTTCCTGTTCCAATTAGACTAGTTAATTGCTCCCTGAGCCTGCTGCTCAGCTACAATCCCAGGTCTTCTCACTCTCATCCTGAGAGTTCCCTTCAACTCTCTCTGTGGTGAACCACATATTCCCCATATCTCATTCCCCCGACCCCGCCCAAGAGCTGGGGATCAAACCCAGGGTCTTATGCATTATAGGCAAGCTCTCTACCACTGAGCCACATCCCCAACCGTTTTTACTTTTCAGAGTCTTGCTAAATTATCCAGGAGGGCCTCAATCTTGCTACACTGCTGCCTCAATCCCCAAGTAGCTGGGATTACAGGTAGGCTCCACCACACCCAGCTCCCATGTCTTCTTAGAAGACATCCTTCAGTAGCTTCCTGAGAAAACAGTCACAGAAGATAATTTTTGAGTCCTTGCATGTCTGAAAATGAATTAATCCTACCCTCCAGTTATGAATTTTTTAAAGAACATTTTTCACAGCCTCAGTCTCCTACCATTTCAAATTAAATAAGCTGAACTCTTAGTGTTAGTAGATTCTATATTCATTTCTCTTAAAAGATAAATGTGCTGCAGAATCTCTGCAGTATACTTGTTACATTCCCAATTTATAATATTTCTTAAGTTGACCATTATTGCTTCAAAACTGTGGCATTAACTCAATTCATTAGCATGTTTTTACAGAAAAACTCAGAATTTGAAAGTCATAATGACCTTGCCATATATATTATGAATTGGGGGTAAATGTATGAAATTATCTTTTGTTACTGTTTCAAACTCCTGTTTGTCTAACAGTTTTGCTTTATTACTACTAATAAATTAAACTCTTAAAATATGAATTTTAATTTCATGCTCAATCAGAACTTGTACATGCTAATTCTTAATCATGTTTTTAAAATTAGCTATTTAATCTAATATTAAAACTTAATGTAAAGTTGAAAATTAATGTAAAAATTAAAGCTTACAGTAATTTTCTATTTATCTATTATAAGACATTGAGTTGGTATTGATTTTTAGCTGTTTAATAAATGTAATTTCTCTCAAGTGAACCCTGTTTCTAGTCATCTCAACCATATGCTACAGATTATTCAGAAAAATATCCCCAAACCCTAAATTGTACATAAAATCTAAGAAGTTGAATTTTGAAAATAAGACATCTTGAGGAAAAAAAAACCCTTTGAAGAAGCATGTCTACTTATATAAGAGTACTTTTTCATTGGAATAACAATTATACTATACTCAAAATCAGAAATTAAAATGTAAAAGGTAAAAAAAAAACTGCTGTATTGTACACTAGTAGACATAAACCTTGTGTACATTTGCATCAGCCCCACCACATTCACCACATAATCCTTGTAGATTTTATGAATTTTTTTAACCAAAAAGTGAGGTGTGCCCATTATAGTGAAACTTTGTTTAAAAAACTATGCCAGTATTACTTAAAAATCATTCATCAGTGGCAATTATCAAGAATACAGTAACAATAAATGTTGGCAAGAATGTGGGGGAAGAGATACACTCATATATTGCTGGTGAGACTGCAAATTGGTACACCCACTCTGGAAAGCAGTATGGAGATTCCTCAGAACACTTGGAACACTTGGAATGATCCAGTTATTCTACTCCTTGGTATTTATATCCAAAGGACTTAAAATCAGCATACTCCAGTGACACAGCCACATCAATGTTTACAGTAGCTCAATTCACAATAGCTGAGCTAGAGAACCAACCTAGGTGCCCTTCAACAGATGAATAAAGAAAATGTGATACACACACACACACACACACACGATGGAATATTATTCAGCCATAAAGAAGAATGAAATTATGTCATTTTCCAGTAAATGGAAGGAACTGGAGACTATCATGCTAAGTAAAATAAGTCAATTCCTGATATCTCTGATATGCAGATGCTAAAACACAATAAGGCTGGAGGGAGAATAGAAGTTCATTGGATTAGACAAAGAGGAATGAAGGGAAGGGAGTAAGGATGAGAATAGGAAAGATAGTAGAATGAATCAGACAGAACTTTCCTATGCTCATATATGAATACACGAGCAGTGTAACTCCACATCCTGTACAACCACGGAATGGGATCCTAATCAGAATAAATTATACTCCATGTGTGTATATGTCAACATACACTCTACTGTCATGTAAGTCTAAAAAGAACAATTTTCTTAAAAAAAGAACTAAATGAAAAAAATTTTTAAATCATTTATCACTAAACTGTCTTTAGTGCAAAAGTAGGATGCATGGGATATTCAAATATACATTAATGTGGTGGAAATACAGCATTCTAAACAAAGGAGCTTCAAGTGCTTTTCACTTTAGAGCCAAAATATTTTTTCTACTTTCTTCACTTTTTACACTTTTTACCTATAACATTATAGAATTAGGATTAACATTTACTAGAGGTAAATACCAAAGTATGCAAACCTCCCTTAGCAACAAAAATAGTCAACAAATATTCAACATGCTTCTTTTTTATGCCAGCTTCTCTACTTATTAAACATAAAATAATAAGTAACTCAAAACATGGCTCTATCTTCAAAGAATGCACAGTATAGAAAGGAAAACAAATAATAAAGCCAAATCTATGAGGGTTTCTTAGGAAAATGCCCTGAATCTCCCCTACCATTTTTTCTTCCCTAAAGAGATGGAACTCATATACTTTTGTATATGTTGAACAGAGAGAAAGATACGGCATGCTTTTGTTTTAGATTCCTTGCTGTATCCTACACATTGTGTAATATGTATAATTGGAAGAAGCAAGAACCAGGAACTATTTAAAGCACTTTACAAATATTTATATTAGTTTCTTTAAGCCATTTCATCCTTACAGCTGTCCTGTGAGATATATACCTATGTTATCCTCACCTTATAGATGAAAAACCCAGGCACAGAGATTCCAACCCAGGCATCTACATTCCAAAGGATGTGTTCTTAACCATGACATTATCCTGCTTTCACTCTATGGTAAAAATGCATCCCTAATCAATAAAGAAAGAGGTTTTGTTTAAGATCAAACAAGACAGCTTGACTTTGAAAATTTAATAGGAATAACATCTGGAGAGCTGTGAGTGGATTTCCTTATGGGCCACAACCTTTATCCTAGAAGCCCAAGGCAAAATTCTGGATACTGCTATACTAGTTGCCTAAGTGCCAGCCTGGAACTTCTCTGAGGACCCCAACTGGAGGCCATACTCAGCTGTCACTTGTTATTAAGCCCCAACATAACTATGCAATATCATCAGGAGCTCAGTACCCGAATGAAGTTCCTTCTTTTAAGTAGAGAGACAAAGACACTGAAGTTATTGTAACAATATTATTGACTTTGTATTTAACAGGGAATTAAAGTCAAGTGAAACCCTATAATACCTATTTCCTAGTGGGCTGAACATTTCATTTTATTGCCATTAAAAGAATCAAAACTACTATACTGTCTGGCATAAAAAAGAGAATTCACCCCTGACCTAGGGCAGATGATGAACAACAAAACAAGCACACGGCAATTACAGCAACACAGGAAGGAGCATAGAGGGCACCTTCTCACATTCAAGAAGTCAAAGACCTCCAAAGGCAAGTAATATCTAAACAAAGAACTGAAGGATAGATGTGCAAGAATTTTCAAAACTTAGCAAAAAGGGGAAATCAAGAAAAGCATATGAGAGGACCCAGAAGTAAGAGAAATGGTGGCAAGAACTGAAGAAAGTTCAGGAGGCCTAAAGCACAGAGCAGAAACAAAAAGGGAACAAGAAATGGGTGAAGGAAGCAAACTGGAAAGGCAACCAGAAGTCACACTATGAAGATCACAGCTGTGCTAGGAGTATGGTTTCAGAACAAGCATACCAAGAAGGGTTCCAGCTACATTTGCCCAGAGGTAGTAGTTTATCAACTAGAGGAGAACAGACACTAGGTATAGGTCAGAGCAGCCAATTAGAAGCATGAACTGGGAAAAGCACTTACAAACAAAAGATATTTAGCTAGTAAGAACTAGAAAAATGAGTAACTGAAAATATGTGATTAGTATGAATATGAAGTCACGGAAAACTCTAAAGGATTGGTGATGTGGCTCAGTGGTAGAGCACTTGCCTAGCATGCATTAAGTCCTGGGTTTGATCCCCAGCACCACCACAAAACAAAACAAACAAACAAACAAACAAAAACTCTAAAGCCATTCACTGAATATGAAAAGTAAGACAAGGAACAGGACTGAGCCATGCCAAGCAGGCCACATTGTGCTCACATTCCACTGGCCAACCAAAGTGGTTGAATTCTCCCATAGGAAGGTACTGCACATATAGGCAGAGTGCATGTAATTTAAAAAATTAGTATCACACAGTTAAGTCTATCTGACATGAAAGCTCATGCCTAAATGATAATTAGATCTATTTTTGCCACTGGTATAAAGGGTATTGGTAGAGTCAATAAACCTATACATTCATATCTCTGTATCTACCTATGTCGTGTGGAAATTTCAACATGAAACTCTGGATGACACTCAAACCATATCCAAATCACAGAAATATATGGACACACACACACACACACACACATCTGCTATTACTCAGGTAACTTCATTTAATATGTTTTCGAGGGGTACTTTTTAAAACTAATCTTTATTTTTATTAGAGCAATACTCATTACAAGGATAATAATAAAAAATAACCCTGGCCTCAACCATCCTCACCCTTGATTCCCATTTCCTGGCTATTTTTTTCTTTATTTCTAAATAAAATATTTACAGTGTTTTCTTCAATTTCAGATGCTATCCATTCATTTCTTACTATTGAAGAAAAAAACTTAAAAAAACTCTACCTTCTGTTTTCATTTATTTCTCAAAGTATTTCTAAGTATCAATAAAAACATCTGAAATTAGAATGCTGTCTTGTACTTGCCATCTTTAAGTGTATTGTCTATATTGTCTTACTGACACAATTAGAAAATACATTGTTCTAATATTATGGTGGTGATACCAAAATATTTTGCAAGTTCCTTACTCTTATTTATTAACATATATTAACTGTACAAACTAATTAGTCTCTCTGCAATATTTACATACATGTATATGTCATGCCTTTATCATGTCCACCTTTTCTTCTGCCCTCTGGCCACTCCTCCCTCTCAGGGGAACTATGTGGCTATGTGGGATTAGGAAATAAATCTGGAGGTAGATCTATTGCCCCTACATATGTACTCAGATAATCCTATTTTCAGCTCCGCCTCTCTCCTGCAGATTTACTTGAGACAACTAATTCCCATCTTTCAGAATTTAAACACGGGGTTTTAGTAGTTTCTTACCAAACTTCTTTACTACAGATACTTAAAGACTTTTACTTTCTTCACTGTTCATCTTTCAAAATTACACCAATAGCTCTCATTTACTATAGTCTTTTCTTCCACTCTCAGCCCCCTGCGAACTGATATCTTTTTTTTTATTTGTTGTAATTTTAGAGGGGTTTCAGGAAGAGATCAAATGTTGTTTAATGCACATATTCAAACTGTCATCTTTAATGAGGAGGCTCATTTGTCATATATCCAGCATCCAGCTTAAGAAACAAAACACTATAAATAATATAGCTAAAATAGCCTCTGAGCTTGACTAGCCTTTTTTAGTTTCTAAGGATAAAATCAAGTCATTTTCAAACAGTGGTTTTGTTCTAATATTAGAAAACACAGCAAAAAAAAAATTCAAAAAGATTAGAATGTTTTGCTCATTTTAAAACCAACAGACTTTGGATTTTAATATATTCTCAAATTTTAGAAGAGAATTTTTATTGTTTGCATAAACTTGTGTACTACATTATGATTTTTTCCTTGGTACTGGTGTGAATTTAATAGTTTTATTAGGGTATAATTTACATAATATTATTTTGGCTCACAGTTCTGGAGTTGTAAGGTCTAGGGCCATATCTGGGGATGATGGCCTTCTTGTTGGCTGCCCTGAGGAAGCACAGGATTTTCCATGGCAAGAGACAAGGAAAACATGGATGTATACATGTCTCATCTGGTCTCTCTCCCTCTTTTCTTATAAAGCCACCAGGAATCACTCATGGCAGCTCCTTTCTTATGGCTTTACCTAATCTGAAAAGCCCCCCTTTAAACACCACAGTCAGACTACATTTCCACCCTCTTAATACCTCATATTGGGGATGAAATTTCAACATGAAACTCTGGATGATACTCAAACCATATCCAAATCATAGCAGCTGTTGGCAGTAAATTCCTGTTCCTACCTGCCATTAACAAGCTACCATTGATCTGTTGTATATACTTATGTATTTCTAAAAATTTCATACAAACACAAATAGCAAGTTGTCTTTTGTGTCTGGGTCCTCCTTTCACTTGGCATAATATATTTGAGGTTCTCTCACCTTGTAGCATATATTCATAGGTTTTATTGCTGAAATATATTCCATTTTATGGATATAACAATTTATCCATTAATTGGTTGATCAACATCTGGATTTTTTCAATTTTTCAGCTATTATGAATAGTTCTATGAGCATCTGCATGTGTTTGTTTTTACTTTGGTACCTGGGTGAAAACGCTAGGTAATATGGGAAGTATATATTTAATTGTCAAAACTATTTTCCATTTTCCATGCAAACCAGCAGTATACAAGAGTCCTAGTTTCTCCGTGTCCTTGTCAACACTTGGTATGGTCGATCTTTTGAATTTTAGCTATTCTAACAGGAGTATAGTTACATTTCATTGTGGTTTTAATTTGTACTTCCTTAATAACTTCTTTAATAATGTAGAACATCTTTTCATGTGACCATTATTTATTTATTTACTTTGGTAAAAATGTCAGTTCAAATGTTTTGCCTATTTTTAAACTGGGGTACTAAGTTCTTTATATATTCTGGATACAGACACTCCAGTATGTGCAGAATTTGACTGTAGCTTTTGTTTTGTTTTGTTTGACAGGGTCTCAATGTGTTGTGTATGCTGACCTTGAACTCCTGGGTTTGAGTAATCGATCTGCTTCTCAGCCTCCTGAATAGCTGAGACTACAAGTGCATGCCACCATGCCTGTACTGTCTTTCATTTTTTTTTTTAATATTTATTTTTTAGGTGTAGATGGACACAACACAATACCTTTATTTTTATATGGTGCTGAGGATCGAACCCGGGTCCGGCCCGTGCTAGGCGAGCACTCTACCACTGAGCCACAATCCCAGCCCTGTCTTTCATTTTTTTTAATAATACATTTTGAAAAAAAAAAAAAAAGTTTTAAAGTTTGATGAAATCCATTTTATCAATTTTTTTTTCTTTTATTGATGTGTTTCTAAGAAATCTCTTGCCTATACCAAGGTGACAAAGTTTTATTCTAGAAAATCTACAGTTTTAGTCCTTACACTTAAATCTATAATCCTTTTTAAATGATTTTTGTGTATGGTATAAGGTAAGAATCAAAGTTAATTTTTATTTTTTTTTTCAAAGTTCATTTTTATATTGTGGGTTTTCAGTTGTTCTAGCACCATTTATTGAAAAATTTCTTTTTCCTTCACTGAACTGCTTTGGCATCTTTGTCAAAAGTCAACTTCTCCAAAAAGCAGGGATTTATTTCTAGATTTTCTATTCTGTTCCATCAATTTATTATTTATACCAATACCTTCTATCTTGATCACTACAGATTTATAATAATAATTTGAGATTACATAATGTAAATCATTCAACTCTGTAACATTTTTTAAAAAATGTTTATATCCTTTGCATTCTATACTAGCTTATCAATTTCTACCAAAAATAAAAAATACAGCCAGAATTTTGAAGGGATTATATTGCACATATAGATATAATGGGAGAGACTAGCCATTTTAATAATATTCAGTCTTTTAGATCATGAAAATGAAATGTTACTCTATTTATTTGGATCTTCAGTTTCTCTGACACTGTTTTATTTTCAGGGTACACGTCCTCACTTTCTATGTCAAGCTTATTCCTAAGTATTTTTATTCTCGTTGAAGCTATTGTGAGAGGGATTGTTTTCTTAATTACATTTTTTTGATTACTTACTGCTAGTAACTGATTTCCATATACTGACCTTGTTTCTTGAGACTTTGCCAAACTCATCAATTCGTAATTTTTTGGTAGATGCCTTAGGATTTTCTAATTATGAAATTATATAAATATATTTCTATGAGGAATGTCATTGGGATTTTGATCGGAATTGCATTAAATCTGTATAGTGCTTTTGGAAGTATGGTCATTTTGATAATATTAATTCTGCCTATCCAAGAGCAAGGTAGATCTTTCAATCTGTTAAGGTTTTCTTTGACTTCTTTCTTTAGGGTTCTGTAATTTTCATTATATAGATCTGTCACCTCTTTCGATAAGTTGATTCCCAAGTATTTTTTTTTTGAGGTTATTATAAATGGGGTAGTTTTCCTCATTTATATTTCTGAGGATTTATCACTGATTTACAGAAATGCCTTTGATTTATGGGTGTTGATTTCATATCCTGCTTCTTTGCTGAATTCATTTACTAGTTCTAGAAGTTTTCTGGTGAAACTTTTAGGGTCTCCTAAGTATAGAATCATATCATCAGCAAATAGTGCCAATTTGAGTTCTTCTTTTCCTATGAGTATCCCTTTAATTTCTTTTATCTGTCTAATTGCTCTGGCCAGTGTTTCAAAAACTATGTTAAATAGAAGTGGTAAAAGAGGGCATCCCTGGCTTGTTCCAGTTTTTAGAGGGAATGCCTTCAATTTTTCTCCATTTAGAATGATGTTGGCCTGGGGCTTAGCATAGATAGCCTTTATGATGTTGAGATATGTTCCTGTTATCCCCAGTTTTTCTAGTGTTTTGAACATAAAGGGGTGCTATATTTTGTCAAATGCTTTTCCTGCATCCATTGAGATGATCATATGAGTATTATCTTTAAGTCCATTGATGTGGTGAATTACATTTATTGATTTCCGTATGTTGAACCAACGTTGCATTCGTGGAATGAATCCCACTTGATTGTGGTGCACAATCTTTTTGATGTGTTTTTGTATTTGATTTGCCAGAATTTTACTGCTTTCTCTCTCTCTCTCCCACTTTACCACAAATTGCATGAAAAGAAAAAATGAGCATTGTTGTTCACCCTTATGTAGACATAGTTTCTGCTGACACATAAAAGGCAGGTACTCAACAAATTATTATTTGTTGAGGGTGGTGGTACCGGGGGCACTGAACTCAGGGGCACTTGACTATTGAGTCAAATCCCCAGCCCTATTTTGTATTTTATTTAGAGACAGGATCTCACTGAGTTGCTTAGTGCCTTGCTTTTGCTGAGGCTGGCTTTAAACTTGTGATCCTCCTATCTCAGCCTCCCAAGCTGCTGGGATTACAGGCATGTGTCACCATGCCCAGCTGTATGAACATACCTTTAAATTACATTAAATAGTCTATAATTTGGTCAATTTTTTCCTAAGACCTAACTAAACACACTTTAAAAGTATCTTGGCTTTTTTCCCCATCACCACTAGATCGTGAAACCCAGGAAGGCAAGAACCCCATATATCTTTTTCACTGTATTCTTAGCAACTGGTATGTGTGTGCATATTAAGTAGCTCAGTAAAATTTTATTTTGGCTTTAATTTCATTCTTTCCACTGCTGCTAGATTAAAAAGTATACATTAAGGAGATGTTAGATTACCCTATGAGAAAACAATGAATGAAAATATGCACAATGGATGGAAATCAATTAAATACTGAAATAGACACTAAGTTCCTAGTATGAATCAAGATTTCTAAGTGAGCGATACAGACATAATTCCTGCCTTTGAGGACTATGAACACAGACAGGTTAACAAAAGGAAGATATGTATCAAATGAGAAAATCAAAATTGGGTAGGGAAAAGAGGTTCCTTACTCCATAGCAAGAAGTAAAACCCTTTTAAGGATAAGAACCCAAAATCCATATAAACTACTGTTAATTATTCAAGATCACAAAGCTAAAGGTCACAAAACAAAATCTAACACCCAGTTCTAAGCTCTTCCCATTACACTGTATTTATTGTTACTATGTAGCCTCACAAAATAATAGGATAAAGCTTACAGAGTTATAAAATAAAATTTATGTTTTTATCAATCGTAAACCTATCTCCCATTAATATAATCAAGGCCTGTACAAAACTATGAAGTTAGCCACGGGTACCATGTAGTTCAGTTTTCTAGTTGATTGGCTTATATGAAGAAATGCACTTAAGTGTTGGTTAAATGCACTTCACCAAAGAGCTTTAAAAGTCCTAGTATACTATTAAGTCATATCCATCCATTGTTTTAAAATATTTATTTTTTAGTTGTAGGTGGACATAATATCTTTATTTTTATTTTATGTGGCGTTAAGGATGGAACCCAGTGACTCTCACATGCTAGGCAAGTGCTCTACCTCTGAGCCACACCCCACCCCCGTTTATCCGTTTTTTAAGAAGTGTAAATAAAGGGTCTACAACAAACCTTTTAAAACACAATCCAAAAACAAGAATCTGGAAGCAAGACCCTGAATATGTAGATTTAAGTACTAATGTCAGTAGAGAGATACATTCTTTGGAGAACTAGCTTTCCCCCATTTAGACTGTCCAATTCCATCTGGCTACCAAGCAACAATTTGATGACTAATTTGCACCAGCATCGATATTCGTCATTAGCCCGACAAAACTGACTTTGGTATATTAAATTACTTTGATATATTAGATTATTTAAGCCCTTCTCTCCCCTTTTAAAAAGTAATAAACTGGCATCAGTTTTTCTTGATTAGCATGAAACAACATAAGAATCTATCTGCTCAGTTCTAAGAATAGTATACAAAAAAGTTTAAGAACCTGAAAAACTTAAATGCCATACTCTAAACCAGTGATCAAAAAAATGGGTGCTCACAGGCTGGATTCAGGCCAAAAAGGGATTTTTATTGGCTTGCACAGTGATGATGAAGAAGACAGAGAAGAAAAAGAGGAGGAGGAAGAGGAGGAGAAGGAAGAGAACCACCACTTTCTTCTGGATATTTAACCTAAAAATACACATTTTCAGCTTCTCTTGAAAAATCTGACACTCTGGCAATACTGGACCTGAATCGCCATGTATTAAAAACTGACCAGAGCTGAGTAACCATAGTCCCATTTATATGGGAGATTTGCTACTGAGGTCACATGTCAACAGTCATTTTATCATTAGGCGTGCTCCATTGTTTTTCTTATAAACTTAAAAATAAAGAATACCATACTTGGTGGATAAGTGCAAATTTTTTTAAAAGTAAAAAATATCCACTTTTCACATTAATGCAGTAAAATAAAGCTAGAATCAAAGAAATCAATTTACCTTAATCTGAGTCTGTTCGATTGACTTTTCCCATATCTGCTGATCATATGCTCCAATCTGAAATAAGGAGCAGGCTTATAAATGATGCAAAGGCAATCCTTGTATTTAAAGTCAAGCCTCAAAAGTTATGAATCTATTAAGTATCATTATGATGTTTGGAAAATGTTTATGATTTTTAGAATTAGAATAAATTAATATTTTTTGTGTATGTGTGGTACCAGGGACTGAACCCAGAGGCACTCTACCACTGAGCTACACCTCCAGCCTGTTTTTAAATTTTATTTTGAGTAGGGTCTCACTAAATTGCCAAGGCTGACCTCCAACTTGGGATTCTCCTGCTTCAAGCTCCAGAGTTGCTGGGATCAGAGACATGCTGCCAAGTGCCTGGCTAAATTAATACTTTTAAGGATTACTCCCTTCAAAAATCTTTAACAGCTGCATCTAAATGTTAGTTAGAAAGCAATAACCAAAATATTTCAAATTAGATATTATCTTCAAAGACATTTCCAATTCTTAAGGAAAACATCAGTAGGAATACCAGAGAGGAATAAAAGATAAGGGACAGCTCAATAAGACAATAGTACCGATATGAGCCCTACAGATACAGGCTTCATTCATGTCGTTTAAAAAAGGAAAAAAAAATAAAATTAAAAAAAAAAAAAGGTTAATCATAAAGCAAACTTTCAAAGTATTGCTGTGGCTTGTGTGTGCAGCCTGGAGAAAGATGGTGCCTTGAAAATCTTATCCTGAGACTTGGAACTGGTTTTATCATGACCTTGTACATCAATTTTTCCCCTTTGTGTTGAGATACGGTGTAAGAATACCCGGCATTACCAAACTCCAGGGAAAGTACCATGATATTCTTTGTGGGGAGCTTTCTGCAGGAAGTATGCTTCACAAATTAAAATGACTGATATTACCTTCTTTTGATACCACGATATAGCATCTCTCTCATTTGAGGCCATCTGTGTCTCCAGCCAGAGAATGGGATTTCACTGAAAATGAAGGAAACCCAGTCGGTGAGTCTCTTTGGTGAAGGTTACTCTCCCAGTTTGGGTAGACTTGAAACTACTTCTCAGTCTCTCCAATAAACCGCAGTCTCTCCTCTGGCTCTTTGCCAGCGGAGAGGAACCCAAACAACAAACCCGCGCAGGATCCTCTGCAATACTTTGCGCCAGGGTGTCCACGGCGGCGGAGGCAGGGGAAGGAGGGAAGGGAGATCGCCGCAGTTGACCCGTCCCCGACCCCCGGCGTCGGGCTCTCACCTGGTGCTCGCTGCCCTGCTGGCCGGCGGCCGGGACCTTCCTCCTCAGTGGCCCC
>NW_026000077.1:2179819-2205324 GCF_001458135.2 Marmota marmota marmota
CTGCACCTCCAAGCCCGACCTAGGAGGTCGCCGGACGGGCCATAAAATAAGCAAAGAATGAGCTGGAAAATGAAGGGGATAAAAAAGGAAGGGTCTTCGCTAGGCCGCCAGTCACTACAGCAACGGCAAAAGCTTTGGTGCTGGGCTGTAAAAGACAGGTGCAAAGGCCCAGGGCCCTGGAGGAGGAGCGGCAGGAGGAGGCGGCGACGGCGCGCGTCCCCTCTGGGCCGGGCCGGCCCGGCAGGGCGGTGACTCAGCCGGCGGAGAGCTGGGCGAGAACAGCTCTGCAGACCACAGCGCCGCTGGCCTGGGCTTCCGCTTTCCGGCTACAGCTGCCGCGGTGGCTCCGCCCCCGGCGTCCGGCCTCCCTGCAGAGCCTCGGTCCAGAGGCGGGACGGAGGGACTGCGGAGCCACGCTGCGATCCGTGGCCAAGACCAGCTCCCCTAGGTCACCCTTCAAGTCTCAACTTAAAAATCATTTCCTCAAAAACGACTTTCCCACCCACGGATCTGTGGGAAGTCGGTTCCCATGTTCTAGGTTTCCAGTTCGTGTATTTGTAGTACTTACGTTTGTTTCATTGCGTATATCGGCTTTCGCCAGTGGGCTGCGGTCTCCACGAGGTCAGACTGCGGCCTGACACAAGCCTTGCACATTTGTTCAATGAACGAATGTTTGTGAATTTGCTACGCAGCCCTGGGACGCAGAGCCCGACAGGCTTCCTCTCGGTGATTGTCTTCCTCTGCAGCCCCTCAACTGCTATTTTCTGGTGCTCAAGGATTAGGGAAGACACAGGCTTAGGAATCCGCTGAAGGCTTTTTCCAGAATTAGGGAAGGTGGCGGCAGGTTAAAAATTCAAGCAGTTTGATAAAGGTCACAGAAAGAACGATTGCGTCCTTAAGTATGTAGATATGCTGGTAGGGTTTCAAGCAGCTTTCCTCCTCTTCCCCATCTATTTTCCCCACCTGCCATAAATAGCTAACCCTTAAGGGCCATTCTCTTTTTGAAGCTCTGTTCTTTGCCTATTTGCAGCACGGAGCATTTGAGGCAGGTAAAGCTAATAGCTAACACTTGAGAAAGCCTAAGAGGTACTGTATTAAACATTGTGTAGATGTTCTTATAGTCTGTTCAATAGGTGTAAAAATGAAAGTTATCTCCATTTTACTAAGGAATAAAATTGACTAAACTCCCACAGGATTAATCTTTTTTAATTATTTCACCAGCACATTGGTGATGGTTTCCTACTGCTTTTGCCCCTTGTCAGCTTTTCCCTTCCTTAGAGTTGAGTGTTAACAGTTCTGTCTAGTTTCAAGGCAAAAGGCTTGACTAAAAAAGATAATAAAGATTCACATTTGTTTTTAAGACCTAAATAACATTAATAGCAATAATACTTCACTGTTTAGCATGCATGGGATTTGAACCCAGAGCTGCACTCGAATCCTTGATCTGAACTGTGTGATTTTAGGCAATTTATTCAACCTAACAAGCCTGTTTTCTCATCTGTAATTACAGAGTTAACTAACTTTCTACTAAAATCTGTGAGAATTAAATGAGATAACTTCATGTAAAGTGCCTGGCCCACAACAGTTACTCCAAAAACATTCCTCTCAATTTCCTTTCCTAATCAGAACCAAGAGCTATCAGTGCTTAGGACTACAATTAAAGAGAAGTTCAGACAAACACCGATGGGGATAAAAGAACCATTTCGTGTCACACAGCTCATCTGAAGTCTATGCACTGTCTTCAGGCATTTTCAAGAATATCTACAAATAGAAATCTAAGATTGTCTTCTCATAAGTATACATAACCAGCCGGGCACAGTGGCCCACACCTGTAATCCCAGAGGTTTAGGAGGCTGAAGCAGGAGGATTGAGTTCAAAGCCAGCCTCAGCAATGGCGAGGCACTAAGCAGCTTAGTGAGACGCTCTCTCTAAATAAAATACAAAATAGGGCTGGGGATGTGGCAGTGGTAGTGCTCCTGAGTTCAATCCCCAGTACCAAAAAATAATAAATATATATAAACCAATTCAAGCAAGAGTCCTGCCACATCACAAGCATAATTTTTCTTCATCTCAATATAGATGGGTTTCTCCTAATATTTATGACCTTTTGGGGGGGAAATAAAAGTCCAAGATTTCCTTTAAAAAAAATATGAATAATACTACAGCAGAATAGAGCTAGTGTGTGTAATGGGCGGGGTTGGGGTGGGTAAGGGGGAAGGGTGTCAGTACTATAAATACATGGTCCAGGTATCTAGAATTCACATGTGCTGTTCATTTTGTGGTGAAACATAAGTAAAGGACAAATCAGACTTTGTTTATTAAAAAAATACTTTACAGGAAAAAAAAAACCTCTATGCATTCCATTGTCCTATTTTACAAAGAAATAGCTTAACAATTTAACACACTTAAGACAGCTACAAAAAAGCACTGTTAAAAGGATTATTATTCACACAAATTTAGATTTAAGACTATTCATTAAAAACCTTTTAAAACACTTGTTAATGTCAATAAACAAACTAAGGCCACACAACGCAAATAGTCCTCCAGGCAAATTATACATTTCATCTATATGCAAAGACCTCTTAGATAAATTAAAGCCACAGGAAAAAAAGTCTTAGCTGCCAATCAAAATGGAGTTTAGTCACAGAAACACTATTACATGAAAATTTACAACATGTGATACAAGTAGTACATAAGTATTTCTTTAGAGAGAATTGAAAAGTGCTATATTTTAAGAGACAGTGGTCTCAACTACATGCACAAGTGGATCTTAAAAAATTTATGAAGAAAATGGAAGGGCATAGTATTTATGGAGAGGTACTTGCTTTTAAAGCAAAAAACTTTCAGATGAGGACAAGTCCTTTACGCACTTAAGAAAAACATGTACTGTGCATTTCCTCTACTCGAATGACCAATAAATACAGCTACAACCTGTTTTAAAACCATAAAACTTAGCGCAAATGTGAACCTCTGGCATGTGCTACCGAAAGGTTCTTTTTAAAAAAACCTATAGTAATGATGAAACAGACTTATTGAAGACATAAACTCAATTATCCTAAAAGTATAAATGCAAATAAATTTTAATGGCAAATATAGATGAAAATATAATGGGATTATATTAATGATCAAGAATATATTCACTAAGAATATATTTCCACGGATTTTGGAGTCTTGTTTTCTATATTATCTTTCAGTCTAGACAATAATATTTATACAGGGAAAGGCAATAAGCAAAAGTTTCTCCAGTCTTTATAAACTTTATGCCTATTAAGACTGATGATGCAAGATATCTTTTCTAAAGTTTAGTAAAGAATTTCATTTAATAAGCTCCCTATTTTCCCCCTACAAGAGCTTGTAATATTAGTCAACCAATAGTCCAACTGTCTCTGTGGGGACAGGGCACTTTCCAAAATAATGGAAAATGATGGACAGTTAAACAAATTTTAAGTACTAAATAAGCAAATTAAAAGTACAATTAAGCCTAGGGATATATTTTTTAGAAGAGTTAAAACTTTGGAGGAGGGAACTAATACATAGGTTTTTATTATTATTGCTTTATGAATTTGGGATAACACTTAAAATCATAATCGTACTCCTAGCATATCTTGGTAATTATAGAATGATTTCTGGGGCAAGGGGAAGACTTTTATCCTTTTTAATAGATACCATAAAATCATTCTATTCACTGTTAGGAATATTCATTTATTAGGTCTTTCTATAAGCACATTTTCAAAATATCCCTCCGCTCCACAAAGTACTAAAATGTATAGCCACATTCTGCAAGTAATCTCAAGAATTGGCACAAAGGATAATATACCAAAAAGGAAGCTCAGCTTAAATTTCAATTACAACTTCACTGCCATCACTACTTTACAAATCAGAAGACGCCAGATTGCTTCATGCCTCACTCCACCAAACCAAATAATTTAATGATTCAGAAAATTGCAATCATTTGTATCACTAAACTAGGATACAGTTTTGAAAGCAGTAAGAAGCTTAAAACTTCTGCTTTTATATTCATCAGTCTTTAAAGCATGCTATCAAAATCTAATACTCACATAGGACATTCAGTTTCCAGATACATTACTAGCTAAATGTTTCTCTCCATTCTATTGCAATTCTAACATACAATGAATTTATTAGTACATGATTTTTAAACATTTTTTATATTCTTTAATGTGTTTATATTGGAGGTGAGGGTAGAATGTTTTATAAAAGGAAAACGGGGATTTGCTTTTGATTGTAGGTCTTTGCAGATCCGCTGGTTCCTGAGTGATTACACACAGTGCTGGCTGTCAGGAGACAGTCTCCTTGTTTATTAGTAATGACCAGCTTAGATGACAGATGGCATCTGCTGGATGGCAAGTGGGAAATGGGGAAATCGAATCTTGGAAGACAAGAGAAACAAAAATAAAAACTTTTTGCTTTAACAACCTTGCTCTTCATGATTATTTTAAAAAGCAAATGTTGCCTGAGAAGAATTTTACTTTTGCACAGCCTGGTAAAGCTCTATGAAATTCTTCTGGACAGAAAAATAAAAATAAGAAATAACCCAAATCCACACACTTTGTGATTAACCCCCTTCCCCCCAAAATAACAAAAACACCCTCAAAGGTCCCTTAAAAACTAGTCTTGATAAACTAGAATTTATACACAGGATTTAAAAACACCCCTGCAATAATCACATTACCTTTCATATCATTCTAATTACCTTATTTACAAAGATAACTAAAAACCAACATCACTTCCAATTCATAAATGGTTTACATTGAAATGTTTCCCTATTTGTCTTCATCCTTTGTAACAGAGAATACATACATATACATATATATAAGGAATAATACAGATTCTAACTAATCACTGTAGTATTTGCTGATGGTTACTTTTCTATCTGTTTACACAGTGACCTCTATACTTTGCTAATATGCATTTAACTACACAACAATATTGCACAAAGTAATATTTATATAAGATTTAACCTATTTCAGAATATTTTAGAGAAAATTCATATCCGATATTTCAAAAGATGCAGCTAAGTTTTCATGGTGACAGACATAATAAAGCAGCATCTTTTTTTTTTTTTTTTTTTGCCTATATTAATGTAAATATTTCAAATTTCACCATCCAGGAAAAAAAAAACAAAAAACTTCAAATTGCACTGTAACCAGGTAGATACAAGAATCTGGTCTTAGGTGTGGGGAATACTCTTCAATAAAAACAAGGCCTACTGTATTACTAACTAAGAGAAAGTATAATGTGTATCACATTAACATTCTAAAATGGAAAGTTAAGACCACACTAGCTATATGAACTGTGCCTGCTTGAAAAAAGAAAAAAATTAAATACTCAGGCACTAAGCTAAATTTAGGCTACCTCCAACTCTAGGATGAAGTCTAGTGCCATATTCTTTATTAGAAAATAGCAACATAGAGGTAAGTGTAAATAAACCCAGTTATTCATTCACCAGTTAAAACTATAAAGTGTCTCGAAAATAGATATTCAGCATGAAGAGATTGATGCCAAGTCACAAGAATATTTTTTCCTAAGTTTGATGCTCAAAATATGGCAGCCTCATCAGAAAAATTGATATCATTCTCTAACTTTGATATTTGTGATCAGTTTAGGAAACAAAAGTAACCACAAGAAATGTGAGGATGCTAGGAAGTGGAATAAGAGAATATCATATCAACATTATTTTGTTTACCCAAAATATCTTCCATAGTTACCATATATTCTAGAAGAGATTAATGAACCATGGATAATGAATGACCAAGGACTATTTATCTTTAGATTTTTTTTAATTGAAATATCCACTGGGCTTTAAATAACAGATACAAAAAAAGACAGTTTGGATCAGAAAGTGCTGTGCTTTCTCTTTTGTTAAGAAACCAGAGAGCCACTGAATTTTCCTTAGACACTACTTGTTCTTTGTGGTTGGAACAAAATAACTTACTTGCCCATGTACCAGATGCAGGAATTCTCCTGCAACCCATGCCATTTTTACTGAAGAAATTGAATATGTGCCATAAAGACACAGTACTAAACAATAAATCCGATTTCTATCATAGAAACAGCAAACATGGCAAGAGGCAAGGCAAGATAAAATTAAGGGAAGTAATAATTTAGGAACTAAATCTGTTATTCCAGAGAATTCTCATTTTGATTTGAAGAAGAGATTGAATTGTTACCTCACACCTTAAAACAGAAAGTAGCAGCAGACCCACTATTACATACTGTACTAACGGGATAAGATACAACTCTTTGCATAATCTGTGTAAAAAAGATATGCTTGACATTTGTGGAATGTCATTTCTCTTTATAGAATTATAGGCAAGATTTCTCCAATAAAACTTAACTTAAGCCAGTTATAAAACTATAACTTCACATCAAAATTTAAAAAAGTTAAAAAATGTGTTTGAATATGTACATGTCACACAGGAGTGCCTGAATGTTCCTGCAGATTGTGTTGCTGGTTAGAGTCTAGTCTACTTTCCACCTTTAAAACTGGAATAGGCTGAGTCTTCTGATCTTGCTGTAGATGGTGAAGTTCTGATGAAGATGGGAAGGACGATGAAGCAGTTGTCAAAAGCTGCATCTCTGAGCATGTGTCCTCAGATTCAGTTTTTATCCTCACATACTGGGAGTCAACTTCTAATTCTCGCTTTCCAGTTAAACCACAGTCCATGTTAGAATTGCTTTCTGTGTTTTGAGTGGCTTCCACAACAGGGTGGTACTGTTTAAGCCTTATATGCCAGGCTAAGCTGCACACTGCTGACACTGTTTTGAACTGATGAATAACATTTCTAGGGATGAAGTAGATATCATTGTCGCATAGCTGAATTCTAGCATAACGAATGCCTTCCCGTCTCATTTGGTTTAGTTTAGCTTCATCCACCCACTGCACACACTAAAGAAAGGCAAAAAGTTACATAAGACTTTAACATATGTAACAATTCTTTCAAATAAAGCATTATAATTGGCATAGGAAAACAGTGATAAAATGTGTTATAAACAACAATTTAAGCAATACTAAATGAGACTAACTTTCTAAAATGTTTTATTGGGAAACATTTTTCCTCTCATTTTACTACCTCTCTAGTAACAAAGAGCAGGTTAAAGTGAGATGGCCTACATAGAATCATTTAAAAAAATACTTCAAAGTGTAGCTAAATATCAGTATTCTTTGCTTCACATAAAGGCAAAATTTTATCTCCTCCTTTAGTTTCTTTCAATCTTTTTGCTGAGGGCCCACAGTGCAATAAGGTTAACATGTGAGACAACTCATGGCCAGAACTGAGCACCCTGGATCCTCTGACCATTCCAGATCCACCTGGCATCCCAAAGATTAAAAGGATCTCAAGCATTTTGCTTGGGAAATTGTTTTAATGATGTCTCTAGTGCCTCCCCTAGCCCCAAGAAAAATTAAATTCACTATCCTATGTATCCAGTTATAAGGCAAAACTCAAAATGGGTATGAATACTTATTTTCAATATCTCCCACAAAGAATAATAAAAAGCAAGGGTTATTACCTGGGAAACTGGAGGTTCATGGAGGTCTAACTGAAGTCTCTGTACAACATCAGTAAAATCCTCAGCGTGAAAACAAATCACATCTTTGGTTATGCGAGGTTGGTCACTCCTATTATTAACAAAAATTAATGTTTTAGGGATAAGCATCCACAACAAAAAGCAATGACAAATTTTAGTCTCCCAGTTCCTGGAACTGCTACTACTAGCAAAGAAATACAAGGTACAACAACTTCTTGCTTCTTGAGATCAATTTTCAAAAATAAAAACAAACTAACAAAATTATTATTTTTTTTTAAATCACATTAAGAGGCTGGGATTGTGGCTCAGTGGCAGAGTACTTGCCTCGCATGTGTGAGGCACTGGATTCGATCCTGAGCACCACATAAAAATAAATAGATAAATAATAAGTATTGTGTCCATCTACAACTAAAAAATAAATCACATTAGTTGTTATAAAATTTTTTAAATGCCTAGAAAGAATAGTTTTATTCTAAATGAGATAAATTTGCAATTCTCTTACTAATTTGCATTTCTTTGTCCTGAATTTGTTAAAATTGGGTTCCATCTGAATGTAAAATAGTGTAGCTAGTATGAAAACCAGTTTGGCAGCTCCTCAAAACATTAAAAATAGAATTACCATATGATCCAAGAACTCTACTTCTGGGTATATACCCAAAAGAATTGAAATTGAAAGAGAGATTAGTACACCCACATCCAGAATCAAATAGCCAAAAGATGGAAGCAGTCCAAGAATCTATTAATCAATTAACAAAATGTGTGTGTGGAGGTGGGGTGGGGTAGACTGCACTCAATCTTAAAAAGGAAGGAGATTCCAATACTTGCTACAACATGGATGAACCTTGAGGACATTATAAGAAAAATAAACCAGTCACAAAAAGACAAATATTATATGATTCCATTTTTATGAGATATTCAAGTAGTTAAGTTTAAAGAAACAGAAAGTAGTTACAAGAGGCCAGTCACTGAGCCACCACCAAGGACTCAGCAGCCTCCACCTTGAGCCCCTAGGCTTCCAGACACCTTGCCCCTCCACTATCCCAGCCCACCCCCACCTGCCTTCTCCTGCAGCAGATTTCATCAGGCCGTTTCCACCAAGGAAAAGGAATCATATGCCCACTATCCAGAACCTTCACTCTTTTGACCCTCTTGCTGATGCAAGTAAGGATGATGACCTGCTTCCTGCTGGCACTGGGGATTATATCCATATAAGAATTCAAAAGAGAAGTGTCAGGAAGATCTTTACTGTCCAAGGAATCATGATGATTACAATAAAAAGAAATTAGTGAAGATGTTTAAGAAGATGTTTAAGATGGCACTATAATTGAGTATCCAGAATATGGAGAAGTAATTCAGCTACATAGAGGGTGACCAGTGCAAGAAATATGCCAGTTCCTGATAAAGACTGGACTGGCTAAGGATGAGCAACTGAAGGTTCATGGGTTTTAAGTTCTTGTGGCTCACTGAAGCTTAAGTTAGGATTGATTTCCTTGCAATGAGTAGAATTTCCCTTCTGTCCTTTGTCACAGGTTTAAAAACCTCACAGCTTGTATAATGTAACCATTTGGGATCTGCTTTTAATTTGGACTAGTATAACACCTTTATGCAAACAACTGAAAAGAGTTGGAGGAAAAAAAAAAGTTACCAGAGTCAAGGGATGAGGGGGAAAAGGGGAGTGAGTTGTTGGACATAGAGTTTCAGTTCTACAAGATAAAAAAGTTCTGGAGATTTGTTTCACAATAATGTGATTATAATTCATAGTAATGGACATACATTTAAAAAATGTTAAACTTCCCATATAGTTTAAGAATGGTCTCTACCCAGTCTTTCAAAGAGAGTCCCCATTTTCCTAGACCACATCACAGTTAAGTTCCATTAACTTACCATTCGCCAAACTGTACAGCTTTCAAAACCCCAACAGCAGCCGTACTCTGCCAGTCAAACCCCTGACCTACATGATCAGCATGAGCTCTTGTCCTATCTTCAAAGAGGACTTCCCGGGGTTCACTGGTCCGAGGTAGGTACTGGAGATTTTTAATTTCATTCATTGATCTAGAGTTGATTTTATTATGAAGTAAGGAGAAACAAGAAGGAAACAAGCAAAAATTAATAGCAATAAGGTGAAAAGGTGCTGAAACACTAGGTTAAAATAAGATTAGGGCTGAGAGGGGTAGGATGATTTTGATCATTAGCATTTATACTATATTGATTAATATAATTTCCTTCCTTTCCTTGTATACCCATAAAAAAGAAGCTGTATATCTGATTAGAACCAAATGGAGTACATGAACATATAACATTTGAATGTCTAGCAACAGAAAATATAATTCAAAGTTTAAGTTTTACCTCAGCCAACTCTTTTCTAATTCTTAAAACAATCTCTTAGATCTTTAATTCAACATGGCAACGGGGCATCCATGAGACCTCCTTCCATGTTATAATGAAAGTAAAATGGTTCAAAATAATGTTGGGAAGAGTTTTGATGGGGGAACTGATGGGAATATAGGTGAAATAGAACTAGTTGTGAGTTATTAACTGTTGATACTGAAGGCATGGAAGTTTACTATATTCTGTTTTTAATGTATTCAAAATTTTCTAAATAAAACAATCTAGAGGTGATAGTAAAAGAATGAATAAAAAGAAAGGAATTAGGGAGTGAGCAGTATCAAAAATCTTCTGCATGACAGAAAATGATTACAATGTCTTGGACTAATAAAACCATGCTGAGATAAACCACAGACCTAGAATATACAAGAGGGGATCAGCAACCAAAAAGGTAGAAGACCTACCCAACAGACCTTGGAGAAGCCTGGGTCAAAAAACAACCAGGCAAAATAATAAGGAACAGAAATAAAGTGAAGCTGAGAAAAGGGGAATTATAGTACATTTCTCCAGATAATCCTGTCACTTGCCACTTGTGCAGGCAGAAATGCAAGCAGACATTACCTCCATGGAGCGTACTATGGCTACTCCCAGCAACAATTCCCTACCCTTTATTTCTCTGACAGATCTTGATTTTCATTAGGCATTTGATCCTATCCTATATGTGGTCTCATTTACAAGTTCCAGAGGTAGATATGGATGAGTTCTAGCAAATTATGATAAGCTCATTCCCATTGCCAGTGACTTCTTTAAGAAGGGATATGAACTGATTCTAGTTGATAGTATGAAATCTACTGAGGAGTCTTCTGGGAAGTTTCCTAACTCCTAAGAAAGAAATATAAGAAAAGTACCTACAGCCAACCTGTTCAGACTTCTTAATACATAGGATAACATTTTATTTTATGAACGACTTTGAGTCAATTTTTTTGTTGTTGCTTATAGCCAAAACCATCCTAATAAAATTTCAGACAAAAAATCTGCATGTTCTTCTGGAAACACACTGACTTTGCCACATGAATACAACTAATATAATCCTGACATTTGGACATACCATTTAATGTCCATATTTATGCCTATTTAAAGTGAAACCTACCTATTGACAATCTAAATGAAATATAAATAGAACTTCCAATAAGCCCCATGCTTTATTCCAAAACATTGAATAAGTCACATAAGCATTACCCGATATCTGAAGATAGCAGATTGATAAAGACCAAAATAAAAATGTTAAAATTTTAAAATTCAAAAGAAAAGTTAGAAGACAAAAAATCAAGTAAATGTTCCCAAATCAAAAGGAAAAGGTAACAAGAAAAATAATCCAATCAGGAGATCTATTATTCAGCTAACAGTTTCAGGGAAAGGGGGCGGGGGATTACCAAAGCAATTAAGCAAGAAAAATTCCCAGAAAGGAAAAGAGACACGAATCTTTAAATTTAAGGGCCTACTAAACAATAAAAAGCATGAGTCAAAAAGAAAAAGAAAAATGAAGAATAAGAATGAAAGACCCAAACCAACATGCACTGAAATATATCAGACTGCCAGTGGTAGAAGATGCTGTAAACTTTCAGACAAGAAAAAAAGAATACATTACCCAGAAAAGAACAAAAATTACACAGATGATTAAACCTATAAAGAAAAATATAGCCTATGGACTCCAACTAAACTAACAATCACGTTTAATGACAAAAAAAATTTTTTTCAAATATATAACAACTCAGAATACCCTCCTTTTCTTAGAATATTACTTGATAATACTTTCAAACAAGTAAAGGAAATGAACCACAGATTACTGCAGGAAGGATGATGACCACAGATTAATGCAGGAAAGCATTAAATGGAATTCCTAGGTTGATACTTGTGAAACAGGCCTTTCACACTGATGTAGGAGAACACAGACCTCCAAAAGATTTTCATATAAAAAAATCAATGTGTTTATTTGGAAGCTAAAAAAATGTTGATTTCACAGTTGAAAGAATAATAATATAGGTCACCAGAGGTGAAAAGAAGGGAGAGATTAGAAAATGGGTACAATCAGTTGGATAGGAAGAATAAATTCTAGTGTTCTACATCACAGAAGGGTAAAACTACAGTTCACAAATATTTATATACTTCAAAATAACTAGAGGAGTTCAAAGGTTGTCAACACAAAGAAATGATAAGAATTTGAGGAACTAGAAATGCTAATTAGGCCCATTTGATCATGACATATCGTTTACATGTTTAGAATTATCATACTGTATATTTATAGGCAATTATGTGCCAATTAAAAATTTTTTAAAAAACTAAACTGATGTGTAAGAACAGATAGCATATGACAAAAATTCTGAAAATGTCTTGAGGACATATAAACAAAAGCAAGGTAAGTAATAACACCCTCAAAAAAAAAAAGTTATTTAAGAAAGTTAAATAGATGAGAAAGTCATTGTGGTTCCTGAAGAAAGTTAAGCATCTTAGCCTGCAGACTAGAAGATACCTCAGATACAGTTAAGTGTATGCCCTCTGTCAAATCCGACGCTAAGGGAAATCAGAACAATAAAAATATTTTAAAATATGAACTACATAAAAAAACAAATAGTGGCATGATTCTGAATACCTAGATTCTTTTTTTTTTTTTTTGGCGGGGGTGGGGGGGAATACCGTGAATTGAACCCAGGGGCACTTAACTACTAAGCCATATCCCCAGCCCTTTTTTAATATTTTATTTAGAGACAGGGTCTCACTAAGCTGCTTAGGGCCTTGCTAAATTGCTGAGGCTGGCTTTGAACTCTCGATCCTCCTGCCTCAGGCTCCTGGGCCACTGGGATTATAGGCAAATGGCTGAATACCTAGATTCTGAAAGAAAGATTATTCTGCATATTCTTCCTTTGAATGAAAATATAACACGGGAACATTTGATTAATTAATTTTGAGCCCACTTGGATCTGCAGTAAATAATATCTACCCATAATATCATAATTGCCACTTACTTGTTTTCCAATTTTAGAATCTACTTATTATTTTAAAACAGAATGATTCTACCTTAGCAATGTATGTAAGTAGAGTTAACAGAAAGAAGTTGGGAGGAAGGGGGTAAAGCAGGGGTCATCTTACTATTCAGAACAACTCAAAGGAAGAAATATCCATGTACCAAAGAGTCAACACCAGACAGGGCCTTTCAAGAGGGGGAAAAAAAGAAAAGGAGTAAAAAAATGCATTATAAATAAATGGGTTTTGCCTATAGTAAAAATACATTTGCCTTTGGGAAGGAAAGATGGGCAAGATTTTTCATTATAAGCCCTACTGTTCTATTTAATTTCTTTACAACTCTAAGCATACATTTCTTTAATTATAGCATTCATAAATCAAAATATCTTCATGGGCAATGCCCTTGATAACTAGGCAGTTTTTCACTATTTTTAGCAACAAGAAATTTTAATTACAATACACAAAAAGACAAAGTTGGTATTTACACTCCAATTCATTCATCCTAATTCAAAGTGTTTTTGAATGCTTCACTTAAGAATACTTAATCCTGGGCTGGGGATGTGGCTCAAGCGGTAGCGCGCTCGCCTGGCATGCGTGCGGCCCGGGTTCAATCCTCAGCACCACACACAAACAAAGATGTTGTGCCCGCCGATAACTAAAAATAAATAAATAAATAAATATTAAAAAAAAAAAAAAAGAATACTTAATCCCAATAGAGGTAAAATCTGATGGTAGCTTAGATCAGTGAAGAAACAATATATTATTAATGATGTTGGTCCAGCTGCCTAATTATTTGGGAAAAAAGTTAAATTTCTTCCTCTATATGGAAGCCAATTCTAGGTAGATTAAATATTAAATATTAGAGGAAAGCCTTTCTTAAGCCTACTATTACAGGAAACCTCAGAGAAAAAGATTCATAATGCCGACTATATAAAAACAAAATTTTTGAGGGTAAGGGGAAAAAAAACTGAAGTTAAAAGAAAAAAACTTGCAATGATAAAACAAAAAGGTTCATAGTCATAATATACACAGAATTTTTACAAAAAACAAACAATAAAGAAAAACACATCAATAAAAATGTAGATAAAGGAAGGGAAGGGAAGGGGCATAGGAGTAGGAAAGACGGTGGAATGCAATGGTCATCATTACCGTAAGTACATGTATAAAGACATGAAGGATGTGACTCTACTTTGTGTACAACCAGAGATATGAAAAACTGTACTCTATATGTGTAATATAAATTGTGTAATATGCATTCTGTTGTCATATATAGCAAATTAAAATTTTTAGAAATGTAAAGGAAATTAAAAGGGAATCATCAAGAAAGAAATAACAAAGAAAAATAAACTGAAATGAGACAATTTTGTTTGATCATGTCAACAAAGTTAAAAAAAAAAAAGAAATTAGTAGGGGATGTGCAGAAAATGATACTGTCTTACTATACGGATAGGAATATAAATTGGTACACTTCTGGAAATCCACTAGAAATGTGTATACTTTGAAGCCTTTAGAAATTTCTACTAAGAAAACAAACATACATATGCACAAAGATACATATTTATCAACTACCATCAACCTATCCATCTTTAATCGGTGGTATGTTATACATGTTTAACATCTGGCTGTGGGGAGGGGAAGGTGGCTGATTAGTAGATGATTTGCTAATTTTTTTGGTATAAACACTCCCAACATGGTCAATCTCCAGGCTTTAATATAATAGCATTCCATGTAGAATCAGGAGGTGATGCCCCCATGAACAGGTACAAACTGGCTCTGGCACAAAAGTAATGTTTGTCAAGATACTATTTATACTGAAAAGTCGGAAGCAATTTATAATGAAGAAGAATTAGTTAAATAAATCCTGATTAACTGCTAGGTTTTATCACACTTCTATTCTGTACTCATAGTTTTGTACAAAATATTTTCATGTACCTTGTTATTGTATTCTTCTATACTTAGCTCAAGTATCATTCTCCAGTGGTTTAAATTAAGGTTTAAACTAGTTCATTAAAATTTACTTTGGGGCCCCTATTTTGAGTTGCTACTTCCATAGTATAAGCAGATATAAATCACTTTCAGTCTTATTAAATAAGACTTTTCAAAGCACTAGAATGAATTAATCTACATTTGTAGATACACAAAATACCATTAGCACAATATGAATTATCAAAGCTCTATATTACAGCACATTATTAGTTTCATTCAGCAAATACTGATTAGTTACTATCTGTCATGAGGACAGAGATGAATAAAACAGTCCCTGTACTGGAGCTCAATATTTAGCATTAAAAAATATATATATAGGGGCTGGGGATGTGGCTCAAGCGGTAGCGCGCTCGCTTGGCATGCATGCGGCCCGGGTTCCATCCTCAGCACCACATACAAAGATGTTGTGTATGTCGAAAACTGAAAAATAAATATTGAAATTCTTTCTCCCTCTCTCTCTCTCTAAAAAAATAAAAAAGATTTGTTTAAAAAAAAATATATATATATATAAATAGATCATTATTGAATAGAATGTTGCAGGTGCACTGAGAAGGCCCCAATTAATTGTCTAAAGGAACAAAGAAAAGCTTTACAAAGGAGGTAACATCTAAGTTGTTTTGAAACTTATTAAGAGTTTGCTGGTAGAAAGGAAGATGTGGTAAGGGATGTGATTCTAAGTGAGTACAAAAAGTATTGAAGGGCCATGGTTTGAAAACTGGATTTACTATGGCTAAAGAAGACTTGAGAAGCAGATACTGAAGTACCACTGGGGCTAGATTATGAAAGATGTTTGTATATCACACTAAAGAGTTTGATCTTTTATCCTGCAGACAGGACCTGGGTTTGAAGAAAAGAAGTAAAAATTAGTTGTTTAGGATGCCGCCTCATGCTGATGACTGGATACAGAGAGAGTGGATTAAGGAACTCACCATTAGATTTACTTAAATAATCCAGACAAGTGGTTTTCAAACTGTGCTTAGGTCTCAATCATTTTATAAGCAACCAACTAAAACCAAAAAAAAGTAGTTTTGCTTATTTGAGAAAAATAAATGTTTACCGTCTTCTTTTGAAGGGTGACTTTGGCATATCTGCTGTAGGGATCATCTGTTCTCCTGGCCTTACCCACATTATAGGCCCATCATCACTCTGGGACCTACATTGTAGTCGGAGGCTGGAAAGTGTACCCCAGGGCAAAGTCATCTAGAAATCAGATGAATGAATCACATTCTTAAAAATTTTACACCATTTATAGGGTAAATATCTCTCACCCAGACAAAAATTCTAAAAAGCTTTTTTTTGCACATGATATAATGTTCGTTACATAGTAATTTATATAAATTTATATAAAAGAGAATAAGTATGTTCTACTAGTATTTTTTAAACATTTCTATCCAAAACACTGCATAAAATTTAATTTTAATAGGCAAGGTTTTATTTTTAATAGACGCGGTTAACTTTAAAGTGTTCACCTAAGTAATGATCAGAACTTTAATAATTTGAATTAATACTCACTTTCAGAAATGGTGATTCTTCTAACATATCAAGGAACTCTGGGAAATAATCACCAACTTCTTCATCTACTGCTCCAACAAGACTTATCTGTCGCATAGGACCTGCCCGGTAGGTGCCACAGCAGTATGTCCTGTTGACCTGAGATAAAACAAAAGGAGGATGGAAGAAAAAGACTGAAGTGCACTACAATTAGAGAATGAGAATAGGGTATTGTTTTTAATATTACTATTTCTTCTACATACTAAGAATATATTCTTAGATAAAAATTAGTTATTGAGAGGCAGCCAAGCACACTGACAAATACGCTAGAATGATATGTGCCATAAATAAATTTCAATGTGCAAGTTAACCTATAGTTTCAAAGAAATATGGAGACATTCAGAAAACATTTTCTAAGATGATTGTTGAACTGTAAAAACCACTTTACAGTGTGATCTTGGTGAAATTGTGAAAATAAATAATGAAATTTAAAATTAAAATTAGTGAAATTAAAATAAAATAGTGAAATTCAAATAAATAAAATAAATAGTAAAATTGGCAGGGAAGGGAAAAAAAAGACCATGCTCAGATTAATCTTCCATATTCTTTATGTATTCTCTAGTTCCAAAGTCTTCACTTTAGGCCAGGTACCAGGATGACTTTACCAAATTCAGTCTCCCATTACTTCCTTATGTCAGGCAGACTGATCTTTTTTCTCCACTCAACTTATGAAAAGCTTATTTGTATCTCCAGTGAGTTTCCTCTTGAATCTGCCCAACTTGAAACGTTCCGTTTTCTGTCAACCCAAATCTTAACCATCTTTCAAAGATCAGTTCAAGGTTTTTCCCCCACAGAAATCTTCCTCATCACCCTCTATTATCCTCCCCTTTTCTAAAGTCTGTTACCTGCAAGCACATACACATTTTCTCTGTATAAATTAAGAACCCTTTGCAAAGCCAGGCACAGTGGTTCATGCCTATAATCCCAGTGGCTTGGGAGGCTGAGATAGGAGGATCCTGAGTTCAAAGCCAGTCTTAGCAAGGACCAGGCACTAAGTTAAGCAACTAGTGAGACCCTGTCTCTAAATAAAATACAAAATAGAGCTGGAGATGTGGCTCAGTGGTTGAGTGCCCCTGAGTTCAATGGTATATGTATATATATATATTTATATATATACATATATCATTCTTGCAACAAGAATTTCAGATCTTTTGAGTTTTGGAATATTTACATAGAATTTACCAAAAGAGCATCCTTAATACAAAAATTCAAAATCCGCAATGCTCCAAAATCTGAAAATTTTGAGTGTTGGACTAGAAAGGCTTCAACCTGTATCAACCCTCAAGTGAATTTAAGGCATATCCTACACAAATTTGGCCATAGCCTATCTAGCATTTAAATAGAATCAATCAATTGATTTTAGACAATCTGATATCATTCCTGTGCATAGAGATGGACTAGATTTTAAATGTTGAATTCTAAACCAGAATTTTCACCTCAGATCAGTTACCTAGCATTTTCTACTTCAATTAAGATGTAGGTTAGGGCTGGGGATGTGGCTCAAGTGGTAACTCGCTCGCCTGGCATGCATGCAGCCCAGGTTCGATCCTCAGCACCACATACAAACAAAGATGTTGTGTCCGCCGAAAACTAAAAAAAAAAAATATTAAAAAATTCTCTCTCTCTCTCTCTCTCTTAAAAAAAAAAACTGCAAGAACTTGCATCAGTAAATTAAATGTTCAAGTGGAACTTGGTGAAGAAACAGGCGGAATAATAAAAAGATATCCATTTAAAAAAAAAAAGATGTAGATTAAACTGAAAAGCCTAATACATAGCTGTGCTTTTTATAAGCTGGGTCTCTAATGAATATTCAAAATGATTTTAAGAATCGATTGTTAACTGTTTTAAATGCCACCTATTTTGCCTTAATAGAAAGCAGTTTGCATAAATGATCATTTAGTATTTCTTACAATAATTCTTCACCATTAGTTTTTGAGCACTCCCTCTTTTTTTCCATAGATAATTTAACATCACCTGCACTTATACACAGAAAAAGGGGCCTTAGCTCTTGTTTTTCAACTAGTGGAAGTTTCACTAGTTTTTTAATTGGTGCACTATAAGTATTCATAATAATGGGATTTATTATGCCATTACTCAGACATGCACATAACTTCATTAATTTCATTCCCCAGTACCTTCCTTTTCCCCTCTTTTCCTCTCTATCCCTGATCTGATTGACTTACTCTATAGTGGAGGTTTCTTAAATTCTAATAAATCCTTCCACCAAGATCACTTTAGGTGATCTTCAACCTAAACCACTCAGGCCAGAATTACCTTGCATATAATTCACACACACACACACACACACACACACACACCTTTTTTTTTTTTTTTTTGCACTTCTGGGAATCAAACCCAGAGATTTATGTATGCTAGGTAACAATTTAGCATTGAGGTACATCCCTATCCCTTACCTTGCATTTATTTGTATGCATTTATCTTCTGTAGGTCTATATGATCACAATGCTAAGATATGTCAGGGGAGGCAGCACAGGAAAGAAGATCATCATGGTGTATAAACATAGGAAGAGGGAAAAGGGAAGATTTTCTAATCATTATTCTAACTCTCTAAGCCAAGCACTCTGCAACAACTAAAGCAGATTTAATCTTCAGTACCAGTTTAAGGAATTATATGTTTTCAGGGGTAACAAGAAATATCAGTCCCTACCAAACACCATTCCAACTACTCCCACATAGCAGAAACTCCTTTACAAAGAAAGGATTTCAATCTATATAGGGCAGTGGCATTTTATAAGAGCAATGCCCTAAAAACCTATCACACTTCAAAGCTCCTTAAGACCAACCCTGAAAAAGTACATTTCCATGTGGCAGTTTTCAATTTACTTGGCCTGCTAGCTTTTAAATTATGCAACTTTTAATACATTATTAATTTAAAGAAATTCATATTACTTTAAATTTTGCAAAGAGAGTGAATTCATATTTTTATATCACACTACTTCAAGTTTACCTAATTCAAATACCACTAAATTCAACAGCACTGAACTTGAAGACAACTTTAAAAAAGAAGACTTCTAGAATAATTAATATGTAACAGGAATAAATATAAAGCATCTTTTCCTATTTGGAAAGAGAAAAAAAGTAAACCTAAAGCAGGGCATAGGGAAAAAAAGAAGGAAAAAAAAAGAGGATATAACACAAAAGATAAAAAGCTTCTATGACTTCATAATTTTGTCAAGGCCAACAAGTTTATTTTCATCTACGCATAAGAAAATCTTCTTAAACTGGGCTTGGTGACACATACCTGTAATCCCAGCTACAGGGGAAGCTGAGTAGGAGGTTCAAAATTTGGAGGCCAGCCTCAGCAATTTAGGGAGACAGTGTCTCAGAATAATAAAACAAATAGGGGTAGGGATATAGCTCAATGGTAAAACCCCACTTGGTTCAATCTCCAGTACTGTCCCCCCAAAAAACAGACAAAAAGAACCCTCATCTTAAAAAGCCTCTTCAGGTTCAAACATTTGTGTGAATACCAAAGCTGAGTACATGAGTACCAAAGATTAAGAATGATTAACAGTGTTAAATTTTTATTTAATGGCAAAAGATATTTACTTTATTTATCAAGTGAATAAATGTTCTACAAAACACCAAGACTTGATTTTGAGAGATGCAATGTACCAGGCCTATTTGGAAAACTGTAGCTAAGTTAACCTAGCTAGACAAAGTCCTTCCCGCTTTCATTACTTTACACTAAATTAAACCTATGGCTTTCCTTTGCCTGTGCATCAGTCCCCTCTTGTTCTCAAGGTTTATCCCTCTAATAAACACTTTCATATTCTATCCTAGTCCTTTCACCACCCCTACCTCTAAACCCCAAACCTAAAATACTCCAGAACAGTTCTGGACCTTTCCATTTAATAAACCAGTAAATCCCTTTTATCATTTAAACCCAACTTTTAAATTGAATATTGTACAACTTGCTTGAGACACCTTTTCCACATCAGAATCCTACTTCTGTAATATGTGTCTCTATTCCCTGTCTGTTCTACCTCACTTTCCTATTCATTCTTCATATCCTTGCAATCAGGCTTCTGCTCATGCCTGTTCACTAAAACAAATCACTAATGATCTCCTCACAGTCAAATTCAAGAAATGCTTTTTAGTCTTTCTTTTTTTGACTTCCCTTTCAGACTTCCTCCTCTCCAAAATGCGGTTGTTCCAGAGTTGGCCTATTTCTTATTCAACATATTATCTGTGGGTGGTTTCAATTATAATACAGATTTAACTACCACCTGTACCCTGCTACATTCCATATCTATTTCTATAAATTAAAACTGTTCCTCAGAGTCAGACTTTTACATACAACTGCCTCTTGGACAGCCCACAGACATGCTCAAATTCAATACCTAAAAAACTGAGCTCATTTTCTTATAAGGTTCCCCCTTCACGCCACATCTTTTATCCCTTCTGTATTTGCTTCACCAGTTAGTGAGAATCATTTTCAAGTTCCCAAGCTAGGAATTTACAAGCCCTTCTTCCTCATGCCTTAAATATAAAAATCTATCCTTTTAAATCTGCAGTAACATTACCTTAATTCAGGAAATAATCATTTCTCACCTAACTGCAAAAGCCTCTTAACCAGTATCCTTGTTTCAGGATTCTTACAGTCAACATACCACCTACAAGTATCTCTATAGGGAAAATATTTTGCCATTCAACTTTCCTGTTCTTTAGTAGTACCGTATTACCTACAACATCAACACTCAAAATCTTTTTCATGGCTGGCAAAGTCTTCCTAGTCTATTATTTAAAAACAAAGCAAAACAAAACAAAACTGCCATATTTGCCACATTCTAAACAGACATTTCCACATTCTTAATAATCTGGATTGCCTCCACAACCTTTCACGTGTTATTGTCCACCTTTATAACTTCTATTTATCTTTGAAGGTGATTAGCAGATTAAAGAGAATAAAGTAATCAAAATAAGGCTTTATGTTTAAAAACATAAAAATACATTAAAAATTTATAGGATCTGACAAGTTTGATTTGGAGTTACTGCTAGATTTTTTTTTTTTTTTTAAGGACAAGAGGCACAGACTTTAGGGTTATCTACAAAGCATCATTTTTAAAACGAGTATGACCTGAGGAAAAGAATATAGAGAAACAAAGGATCAAGAACAGCACTAAAGGGAAAATGGATATTTGAGACAAGATCTTCTTTGTTAGCTAATGAAACTGTGAGAGATGGGTGAAGTTAGGAACCTGAACTCCAGCTAGAAAGAAGGTTGAAGCAGGAGGATCACTTAAAGCCCAAGAGTTGGATAACAATCTTGTCAACAGAGTAACACCCTATAAGAAGAAAAAGAAAGAAGAACTGGCAGACTAGGAAGGCATTTATTCCCCAGAAGGAATTTTCACTAAATAATTAGGTTAAAGGAAGTTAACGAATGATTTCTAAGGGAACACATATTATTGATTTAGACCAGGTGTTGGTAAACTACAATGCAAAGACCAAATTCAGGACCGCCAAAATATTGCTGGAACACAGTTATACCCGTTCACTTAATGAAAATCATTTTCAAGTTCCCAAGCTAAGAATTTACAAGCCCTTCTTCCTCATCCCCTTCCCATTTCATAAACCCATTCACTTACAATACAATGGCAGTTAAGTCATAAGTACTTGTGAGAGAGAAGTTTTGGCCCCTAGAGGGTAAATATTTATTATATTCCTTTATAGAAAAAGTTTGCCAACCTCCAATTTAAACTACTCAGAAAAGAAATCAGGCAATATATTTTAATATAAACTTTGTGAAAGAGAATAATATGTATTATTTACTAGAAAAAATCCGTAATACAAAATGTCTAATATGTATATGATAAAAAATATTTGTTGAACTTATATATACCAAGGCTAGAAATGAAGTAACCAACTATTAAACTCTGACAAAAAAAAGGAGGAAAAGCTATTGATCAATAATGTCTGTCACTTGTATTACAACTTTTATTAATGTAAATGTTTGTGATATTAATAATTAGCAACACAAGATAGAATATGAACAACATTTATGACCACAAATTCAACATGTACCAACTGTGTGCAATTGATGCCAAACAAGCAAGCTACTAATTATCCCTAAGTATTCCATCCTTCTTCCTTGTAGTGAGAGAACTTCCTGGGTGTATGGCCAATTGCTACAGCCTCTGTCAGCTAAGTATAGACTGTGACTAAGTTCTGACCAATAGGATATTACTATAAGTATCATAGGCAATTTCCAGAGCATGTCTTTAATAAGTAAAAGGCTTGCCTTCCACTTCCTCTTTCTCTCTTTTTACAGATGAAATACAGAGTGATGGAGAGCGAGGCTCAACCATGCACATTACACCACCAGCAAGAACAGCAAAACTTAAAGGAAACTAGAATATTGGAGGACATCATGGAATTAGAGTTGCTTACCTCTGAATTGTTAAACTATTTTTCTGCCACTGTATATGGGGGTCTCCTTGTTATGATGGGTTTGCCTATATCTTAAATACTTTTTTTAGGAAATATTATTCATCACACAAATGATATCTGGAGTATTATCTCCTAATCTGGGCTAACAAGAAATCTGTAACTATGACACACCCAACAGAAAATAATGAAGGTGATTAGGGATTTACATATCATACAAATTGGAAGAAAAGTACAAGAAACTAAAAGTATTTCAAAATATTTAATTTGAAAAGATTAAAGAAGGAAACATGACAGTCTTCAAATATTTGGAGCCTGCTATGATTTGTTGCCCAAAGGTTCATGTGCAGCTTGGTCTTACACTGTGGTCAGGTCAAGTGGAAAGTAATTAGGTCATTGGAGGCAGGACCCTCAGAAGAGATTACCACAGTCCTCACAGGATTCAAGAGAATGGGCTGTTGTAAGGGAGTCTGGCACCTCTTCTGAACCTCTCTTCTGCATTACTGTTCACCACTCTCATACAAGTTCTCACAACTGTGATGCCATCCACCATGAGGCCCACACTGGAGCTGAGCAAATAGATACTGGTGCTGTGCTCTTGAACTACAGCACTGTGAGCTATTTTAAATATCTTTTTTTATAAAGTACCCAAATTCAGGTATTTTTGTTATAACAACACAAATCTGACTAAAAGAGTCTTTATCACAAAGAGATTTATATAACCTTAAACAAAAGAGTTATATAGAAAGAGGAACCATTCATTCAATATAATTTTATATGCTTGAGACTGTCCTCAACAAAGTCTAGTAGGGAGGGGCAGACACTAAAGTGCTTTTAGAGGTAATAGATAAAGAACAAATTTAGAGACAAACAAAATCTACTGTTATTTTTTCTAAGGTCAAAAAGAAAGCTAACAATAGTAAACAGAAAACAAAAGAGAAAAAAGATGAGACTTGGCAAATGAGCTGTGATTGGACTATGAAGAGCCTTGAAGACCACATTAAGGATTCCAGACAGTCACTAAAGGGATTGAAGAAAGATAAAGAATGTTATCTAATTTGCCTTTTAAATTTTTGTGGGTTTTTTTGTTTGTTTTAAAGATGGGCCTAACTCTGTTGCCCATGCTGTTCTTTAACCCCAGGTTCAAGTGATCCTTGTTCTCAAGAGATGCATGGAAGAAAAAGAGAACAGTGAGGAGAGTTTTATAATTTTCCAAATCAGGACAGATAAGCTAAACTAATAGCAGTAGAATGGTTTTTAAAAAGAAAAACAAACAAACAAAAAAAAGACATTTAAAAAGTTTCTGAGTGATAAAATTCTCAGGATTTGCAAAGACCGGATATGATAAAGAAGAAAAAAGAGTATCAAAAATGACTACCAATTATGCCATTTGCAAACATACAGAGAAACTACTCTTCTGGAAGAGGACCAGGTTTGAGAAGAGAGATGCTATCTTCCATTTTGGACACCATGAGCTTGAATGAATAATGGCTCCCAAAGTGTACACGTCCTAACCCCTAGAACCTGGGCATGTTACCTTATAGCAAAAGGAGCTTGGCAAATGTGAACAAATGAAGAATCTTGAAATGGGGAGTTTTGCCTGGATTATCTTTAATAGAATTACAGATGTCCTTATAAGACTGTGGCAGAGGGAGATTTGACTAGAGCAGAGAAGGAAGAAGAGTGAAATGCTGAATTTTGAAGATGCACGAAGGAGCCACAATAAATATAGACTAAAAAGGCAAAATATAGATTTTCCCTCAGGGACTTCAGAATTGTAAGGGACTAAATTTGTGCTGTTTTAAACCAGAGTTTGTAGAACAAGAACCAGTTCTTCTCTAGCACATCTCAAACACTTTTGTAGATATATCAAGTTCAAAAATTTTTCTGTTTCACATCTATTAATATAAAATTAAATGAAGTTTCTTTTAATTTAAAAGAGTTTCTATCCCATGAACCCATTTTTTTTAAAAAAAAATATGTATTTATTTTTCCAGTTTCACATTTGCATTTTAAAAAGATGCTTTTTTTAAGCAAGGAGTTTTAATTGTGATCTCCTTTAAAAAAAATTCCAGATGGAGGAGTTTGGGCTATTATAAAATGTTTAATATTTTTACATTTCCACATTAAAATATATCATAAGCAAGTAAAAACTTTTACAAAATGGTGATTTTTTTATAAAGAAAAGAAGATATAAAACTAATTTTTATATTTGTTTTAAATAGTGGCAATGGCTTAAAAATGACAATTTAAAATGTTGCTTATAATATAGTTTTGCCTGCTAAATTCTCCACATTTTGTAACCTGCTTTATTTCTTTGGGCATAAAGCATTTTTGCATAGTATTGTGATATTGTTTATGTTTTGTCCCAGTTGTATAGTAATGTTTCAGTCCATCATCCAGCTTTGGCTGCTGAAATCATACAGCTGTGGAGATTTGCCTTTGTTTCTATTAGACTGCTTTTCAGTTCTATATTGAGTATCTTGAGTACTGTAAAAAAGATGTCACTTATTCCTTTAAGGCTGTTTTGTAATATATATAGAGAGAGAACCAAGTGTAGAACTAGAACCAGTTTCCAAGACCCTGTATATATACAGTATATATATATATATATATATATATATATATATATATATATATATACACATACATACATACACACA
>NW_026000077.1:2205349-2215917 GCF_001458135.2 Marmota marmota marmota
TATATATATATATATATATATATATATATATATATATATATATATACACATACATACATACACACATATATATATATGGTCTGGAATTGTGTTTTTAAAGGAAAGCATTCCAGTATGATACTGTGTTTTCACTAAACTTCAAACTATGTCATGTCATTTAATAAAGTGACCAAAATGAAAAAAAAAAAAAGAATAAAGGAGAATCAAATATGTTAACAATGATTAATTTTTAGTGATGATACAAAAGAAAAAAAAAAAGAAGGCTACTGGGGACGGGAGGGTGGCACATACCTGTAATCCCAGCGGCATAGGAGGCTGAGGCAAGAGGAACATAAATTCAAAGCCAACCTCAGCAACAGCGAGGCGTTGAGCAACTCAGTGAGATCCTGTCTCTAAATAAAAATACAAAATAGGGCTGGGGATGTGGCTCAATGGTTGAGTGCCCCTAAATTCAATCCCCAGTACTCCCCTACACCCTGTAAAAATAAGGCTACTGGGTTTGGAATTAGAAGAGTCTTACCTAAGAATATAAATCCTATTCACCAGCAGTAACTGAAACCTTAGAATTAAGAGATCTCACTAGAGAAAAGTCATAGAGTTCAAAGAGAGGAGGCCTTAGAAAGTTTTGGCTAAAAAAAAGGTGGGGGTGGGGGATACTGGCAAAGAAAAAAAAAAAAAGAAAGAAAAAGAAAAAAGTAAAGGAACAGTTAAATAGAGAGATTAAGAAGCAATGTTAAGAAAATAGTTCATGAAAAACTTGGTCAAAATGCTGCTGACACTTTCAGTTTAAAAAAAAAAGATGAAAAATGCTCATTTGGTGTTTTGAAGAAATCATGGGGATAGAAATCAAATTTGTATGATCTGAGAAGCGATGAGAAACTGAGGACAGCGAACATAAATAATTCTTCTAAAAAGTTTGGCTGTGAAAATTAGATCGACAGAAAGTGAAATGGGATCAAGGGAGAGTGTTTAAGATGGAAAGACCGTACAGGCTGTATAAACGGATTCCCATGAACAATAGAAAAAAAGTATGTGTTGTCCCACACTTCAATGACACAATCTTGTCAAAATTTTGAATGTTTAACAATTCGATAAGAAAATTTTATCATGTTGATAGTTTTAATTTCTTTTTTATCAGGAGTGAAGATGTGTATTTTAGAGGTTAAAGGGTCATTTGTATTTCTTTTTCTATGAACTGTCTATTCATATTGCTTATTTTCATACTGGGTTGTTGGTATTTATCTATACTAGGGTTCTTAGGGAAGTTAATGCTCTGTCGGTGATATATGTTGTAAATAATTTTCATAACTTGTTTTATGACTTTATCTACCATGCTTTCCATTTGGGGGATAAGACTTCAAAAGACCTTTCCCATTTCAAAATTATAATAGAAGTTTTCCATGTCTTCTTTTATGTCCCCATTTTTTACATTTAAATCTTTGATCCCATTTGTAGTTTACCTTGGAATACAGTGATATGGATACAAAAATAAATACTAAGTAGGTATCCAGATTTCCTAACACTCTCTTTTTTCTCTGCCACTAGTGATATGATTATGTTATATTTTTATATATCAAATACCTCTATGTATTTTGATCTATTTCTGGACTTAATTTTCTGATTCATTGAACAGTGTTCTAAAACTAATATACATTAACTTAATAATTAAATCTTCAGAATGTATTGCGATCTGGCAGGAAACTCCTCCATCATTATTTTTCTTTTCTGGCTGTACTTGCCTATTTTTTTCATAAAAACTTCAAAATTAGCTTACTAGCTTGGTTGTCCCAGAAAAATCAACTATTTATATTTTGGGGGAGATGGTGTTCAATTTGCAGTTTAGGAAAAGTGTCATATTTATATTGATTCCCTTTATCCAAAAATAGTTTTGTTTTGTTTTTTTTAAAACACTGTGAATGCTGAGTGGACTGATTAGAATGTCCTGGTATCCCATAGCCTCTCTTGTATCTCCCATATGTCTTAGTAAAGTTTTCATATAGGTAAATTCAGTATTAAGTAGTTAGACTGTCTGCCTCCCACTGGTCTAGTGGAGAAAGGGAAAAAAGGCATTCAAATCCTCAGAAATCATGGATAATTGTCACAAGCCATCCATAGGCTGTGTGTGTGAGCTATGTGCACTATAGCCATATGAGAAGACAGGTCTGGCATTGCACACTGATTGGGCTGGGTAATGCTAGTTCGCCTCTCCACTTGCTCTGCTAATGATCCCACAGAGCACCTGAGATGGGTATGACTTGCCAAGTGGTCAATCAATCCGCTGACCACAAGACATCACAAAGCAAGACTCCACCTTTGAAACCTTATCCCCTGCCTTATTTGGTGAAGAACATTCTATCAAACTCCTTTGTTGGTCCCCCTACAAAAATAAAGAGATTGCGAGGAATCATATTTTAATACTAATGGGAAGAACCTGGTGAAACAGTAAAAAGGCCTATGATTTAAACATGACAGATTGAGCATATGATTTATCTCTGTTCCTTATCAAAATTCCAATCAAGTGACAGTAACATAGAAAGGCTATACATTCCAGAAAGTCAAAGAAAAGAAAAACTACCAAAATATCTTTGAAAGTTTAAAAGTTATATGAAAATTAGTTGACTGAAAAAATGTAATACTGAGTACTGGTACAGAGGAATTCAAGAAGCCAGTTTGTGCTGCAGAACCATGGAAAGGCTAAGTATCATAGAAGGAAGGAAACAAAGCAAGCAACTAAAAACCAAGGAGACTCCTTTTCTTACTTTATCAATTTTTAGAGAAAGTAAATCAAAAGGACTACAGACATGAGGATATCAGCTATAAGAGAGAGTTGTTATACTGAAAGCAGGGGATTAAGCAAAATTCCCTTAATCACTTACCTCCTTTTATAACTCAGTTTTAAGAATTGTAGCCAATGGGAGTAAAAATTGTGGGGGTTCTCAGTTGAAGAATTCTTCATTACTTATACTTTTCTGTATGTATGAAATATTCATAGTAATTTTTTTAAATAAAGGAAAAAAGATCTATCTGAAAGCACCTTATATTATGCTTGGTTTTGAAGGATTCCAGAGGAAAAAACAGGATACCCAAAAAGGATCCAGAATCATGACAACACTGGCTTTCTCAATAGGAGACTAGAAGCTTGAAGACATTGGAAAAATGCCTACATAAATCTGAAGAAAAATGACCTCCAACCTAAAATTCTATATCTATCTAAACTACTAACCAAATGTTATAGTAGAAGAATTTCATACATGTGAGGTCTTACTTGAGCCAAGTAATAGTTATAGAATGCTAGAACAGGAAAAGAAAAAAATAGAAATCCAATGAACTATGATATACTCATAACAATTTAATTAAATATAGTGGTTAAAATGAAGTAACTAGGGGACTGGGGATGTAGCTCAGTGGTAGAGTGCTTGCCTACCATATATGAGGCCCTAGGTTCAACCCCCAGTAAACTCCACCTCCAAAAAATAAAATGAATACATGAATCAACATAACCTCATAAAACAATACTGAACCAAAACAACCTGAAGAATGATACATGCAATATATTATTTATTAAATTTTAAAACATAGTTACATATGTTGTTTTATGTTTTAGCACAGCAAATCCCTTCTCTGTCTCCCTCTTTGCCTGACTCTTCATTCTTGCCTCAAATAACCTGAGGACAGAGGACTACCCTCCTAACTCTTGTGCCCTCCCTATCTAGGATCTGTAAGTAAAAAGCATTTGAACTTTTTTCCTATTGATGGTATTATACTGAATTTGGAGGGCTGGGGTTGTGGCTCAGAGGTAGAGCACTTGCCTAGCATGCACGAGGCACTGGGTTCGATCCTTAGCACTACATAAATATAAAATAAAGACATTGTGTCCACCTATGACTAAAAAAATATTTAAAAAAAAAATAGAATTTGGAGCCTGCCATCTAAAGAACCAGGGACAACAAAAGCCTGGTTTTTCCCCAGGAAACCAGGGGGAACACAAAGTTAGGCTCCCAGCACCACAGTGATGGGCAGGCAGGCAAAAACTAGAGATGGATCAGATAAGAGCCATAAGGATATACATATATAAGGAAATTTTCTGTGAAGATCAAACAAATAGGCATTAGGCCGTCTACCAGGTAAAAGTATCCCACGAAAGGCACACTGTAAACACCTATATCCATTTCCCCTTTATTTCTCATTAGGGCAGGGATGCTAGTTGCTCTGGTACTAGAACCCCAGTTTAACTGGGGACCCTCAAAACATATATAAGGTAGTAAAATAAACATGATAAACTAGAAATTCAAAATGAAGATTTACCTTCTGGGGAGAAAGGAAAAGTTAATTATTTTTTTAAAAAGTGAAAGACACAAAGCATTAATTCATTTAGTACAATTTATACTTTTATTTATTTGAAATGGAGGAGGAAAAGTTTGAAGAAATGGGGATGTGTAACTATCATTCAAGATCCTAAGCAAGCTAAGTGAAGCTAGCCAATCCCTAAAAAACAAATGCCAAATGTCTTCTTTGATATAAGGAGTGTAACTAAGAACAGAGTAGGGACGAAGAGCATGAGAACAAGATTAACATTAAACTGGGATGAGAGGTGGGAGGGAAAGGGAGAGAGAAGGGAAATTGCATGGAAATGGAAGGAGACCCTCAGGGTTATACAAAATTTCATACAAGAGGAAGTGAGGGGAACGGGGAAAATAATACAAGGGGGAGAAATGAATGACAGTAGAGGGGGTAGAGAGAGAAGAGGGGAGGGGAGGGGAGGGGGGATAGTAGAGGATAGGAAAGGCAGCAGAATACAACAGACACTAGTATGGCAATATGTAAATCAATGGATGTGTAACTGATGTGATTCTGCAATTTGTATACGGGGTAAAAATGGGAGTTCATAACCCACTTGAATCAAAGTGCGAAATATGATATATCAAGAACTATGTAATGTTTTGAACAACCAACAATAAAAAATTAAAAAAAAAAAAAGATCCTAAGCAAATAGATACAATATTTCTATTTGGGATGATGGAAAAAGTTTTAGAAATGTACAATGGTGATGGTTCTACAACATTGAGAGTGTAATTAATGCCATAGAATTACACATTTAAAATGGCAAATTTTATGTTATGTATATTTGACAATTTTTTAAAAATCCTAAACAGGCCTAGAGATGAAATCCAGAACACAAGTAGAAGGATTAGTCTTTGAGGAAAAACCGGAATATGTTCTCTATTTATAACAGGAAGAAATGAAGAAAAAACACATACGGATAAAAACTTTGAATAGTCATTATGAAGAACAAGCAAACAGGCAGACCGAATAAAAACCGCAAGCTTCCTAGGCAATGCTGAAGGCCCAACAGGAAGCCTTATGAAACCTTATAAACAAATAAGATCCCGAATGAATACATAAAATTTTTTTTCAATTGTACTGTGTAGAAGTTAGACAACATTGTCTCCTAGATTATAATGCAACGAAATTCTAAGAAGATAGTACCTACAAACCAAATGAAAGGAATTAGAGAATGGTAGATGACATATGTGGTGTAAAATGTGTTTCTTAAACTTGCCTGATCAGAGAAATCACCTTGAGTAAATTATCTCAGGCCTTGCTCCAGATTCAATGACTCAAAATGTCCAGGAAAAAACCCTCAGATTCTAATATATATTTTAAACTAGGAACTCCAGATTATTCTTTGAATCTGGCAAGTCTGGGACACTCTGGCCTGGAAATGACATCTGAAAGCAAAAAAAACAAACTGTGTTTCACAGCTTCTCATTGTGTATGTATTAGGCATAATGGAGGAAGAAACAAAAGTAAAGACTGGAAGGAGTTAAGTAGAGACCAAAGAACAGAAAAAAGTAAAACTTCCATGGAAGCCAAAGACATATGCCAGGGAAAACTCACACTTTTATTAAAATCAGAAGAGTATAGTGGGGAGGAAGAAAAATGTGGAATCAAGGGAAATATACCTATATGAAAATAGTAGTTAGCTTTACATGCATTCAAAATATTTAATGCATTTACAATAGCTATAAAATATCAAATAATTATCTTTAAATATACATATTGCTCTATGTCAACATGTATGTAATCCTTTAGATTAGAAACTCGACAAAGTTATCCTGTATAATTTTCTGAAAGCTATGCAAGCTTGACTCTGTCCCATATAAGCAGCACTTCTCTGTTGGGGGCGGGGCAGGAGTGGGGTGGTACCGGGAATTGAATTCAGAGCACTCAACACTGAGCCACATCCCCAGCCCTATTTTGTATTTTATTTAGAGACAGGGCCTCACTGAGTTGCTTAGGGCTTTGCTAAATTGTTGAGGCTGGCTTTGAACTCGGCGATCCTCCTGACTCAGCCTCCTGAGCTGCTGGGATTACAAGTGTCTGCCACTGCACCTGGCCTAACACTTCTTAAAAAAAAAAAAAGTCATGGGACTGGGGTTGTAGCTCAGTGGTAGAGCTCTTGCCTAGCATGTGTGAGGCACTGGGTTCGATCCTCAGCACTATATAAAAAATAAATAAATAAAATAAAGTTATTGTGTCCATCAACAACTTAAAAAAAAAGGTCATCATACATCAGTTAAAACTCAAGAAACACCAAGCAGAAACTCACTATATGGAAACCCTGTGTATGGGGTGAAAAGAGGGTAGGGGTTCATTATTCCACAGAACTCATGTTTCAGGAAGAAGCTTATTTAAACTAAATGCTTAAAAAACAGAAAAGAAAACTCTAGCCAGCAATCTTCCCAACCTTGTCACCTGTTAGTAGGAAAGGAATTCCCACTTTGAAACAAACAGTGAAAATGGTATGAGTGGGTCAACTGAGTTTATAACAAGCTTTACTTAGAATAAGAGAAAAATAGAATCCAACCCACCACTTTTATTTATGTGGTTTTATAAAGCCAACTACTTAAGATAATTATTTCTCATTTTATACAATGCACTGATATGCAGAGTTCCTTAAAGGTTCAGTTATTTCCCCAACACACACTCTTCAAGTTCTACTCTTTATTAGTACTATCAATTTACTATAAACTCTACTAGTTTCATTCTTTATTAGCACTACCAATGTACTATAAAATGTTAATTACATTAATCAAAGATCAGAGAGTATATAATAAGCCCATTTAAGGCCTTACCCCAACACTCAATGGGGAAATAACATTTTTTGTTTTCCTCTGAAACAGTAGGCATTAAAGTTGGATACTCTAATCCTACAAAATATTACCATTTTATAGAGTAATAAAAGTAACTAAGAACTACTGCTACATTAATAAAGTTAAAACACCATGCTTTTCAGTGAGAATCCTCTATATTATATACACAGAAGGGTTTTTAAAAAATAAATTAAAACATGCACATTTGCCAGTATCCCCCGAAGCATACATAAACCTGATTCTTGATTCTTCTCCATATACACACTTCAATTACTTAGTTCCTATAAGATACCATTCTCAGATGGTGATATTTAAAACAATTCCCATTTAACTTCACTATGTATTTATTTATTTTACAACTAGGGATTGAATCCAGGGGCACTCTACCACAAATCTGGATCCCTATCACTTTTTATTTTCTATTTTGAAACAGGTTCTCGCCAAGTTGTCCAGGTTCATGAGACCCTCCTGCCTTAACCTCCTACCTGACCAGATTACAGGTGTGCATCACTGAGCCAGGCTCTTTGACAGGGTCTCACTAAATTGCCCAGGCTGGTCTTAAAACTTTTGATCCTCCTGCTTCAGCCTCCCACATTGCTGGAATTTATAAATGTGCACTACCCCTGACTAATTTCACTATATTTTTAGTCTTTGTTATTGTTTTCATTTGCAATTCATTTGTAGAGTTTAAGACTTAGACCTTGCTGGTCCATGGACCAGAAATATCGGCATCAGCTGAGACCTGGTAAACTATAAAATCCCGCCCTTGCCCTCCAAAAATCAAAATCTGCACATTAACAAAACTCCCAGTTGAATTATATGCATATTAAAATTTCCTATCCCCTACCCTATAGGATATTATATCATTCAGAGACAGCAGAAAAATAATTCCTCTCTGAAGATCTGCCATTATTAAATAGTCCTGGGAGAAGATCCCAACTAAATTATGACCTTTTTCATTTATAAAATGGTACTTGAAAAATGGCTCTTTCCTTTTTTAAAGCCCTGTTAGTCCATAAGATAACCCAAAGATCTGAAATTCTAATCAATTTATCTGCTGCAATAGAATTTTTATAAAAAGGGGGAGCCAAGGATCCCATAGTCTTGCAGTTATAATAATTCAAAGTTTAAAGCTGCTTAAAATTCTTTCAGATAGCCAGTATTGTAATTACAAGATACAATGCCTAATCAAAAACATAATAAATTACATTCATTCCTATTAAAGTGTGTGTGTTTGTATAGATTTTTTTCTTAAGAGAAGTACATTTCAATGTGAACATTAATTTTTCTCCACCAAATGAAACCGGTCCCATTAACACTTGGGATTTTTTTAGTTCAAACTGATAGTTAGCCAATAAAACTTAGACCTGAATACATACATGTAGCCCTTTAGATTAGAAACAAATTTAATAAGTTAGCTGAAACTCCAAACTGCTGAAATTTCAGTAAACAAATAAGTATTGGCCTGGTGTAAAAGTGATATCATGAAATACTTCCTTTGATGTTAGAATATTTGAGTATTATAAAAAGTTAAAAGGAAAAAAAAAAAGGTTCTATAAGTGGATCCTAGCTTTAGCCATTACAATAATCTAAAAATATATAAAAGTAACAGAAGCTATAATTTTTCTTGCACAAAACAAACCTACATTTTATTTCCTTTTGCTAGAGCAGATGAATTCTAAAGTAGTGATTCTCAAACTTTAATGTGCATACGAATCATCTGGGGATCTTTTAAAATGCAAATTATGACTCAGAGGATCTGAGTAAAAATGAGACTGCATTTCTAACAAGCATCCCAGAGGTGCCAAATTCATATCACAAGCACACTTTGAGTAGCAAGGACAATAATTCAATGTCCAGGGTTTGCAAAGCACTGGTCTTGATAATGTTTCCAATTAAATTACTAATTGATCAACCTAACACTTTTCCATCTTTATCTTACTGGATCCCTCATACAATTAGTAATATTTTTACCACCCTATCATTCTTAAAATCTTGGAAACCTGTATCCCAGTCTTTCTGGTCTCTTCCCATGTTCCTATACTTAAATTCAGGTACATCACAGGATTTTACCCTTAGCTCCATCTCCTCTCCATTCTAATGCTATCCCTAATTATATATGCTAATTGATCCAACTTCTGCACCTCCAGCCTAAACATGTCTCCCAAGCTTTTTTTTTTTACTTCCCAAGCTTTTTCAACCCTGTATGCAGCACCATCCTATCCTCTCTTTGTCCAAACCCCATCTTAAGACTCTTCCTCTCTTTCACAAAGTCCACTTAATCTCTATTTTGTAATTCTCAAAATCTTATTCTTTTCTCTCTAGTGTCAATACCAGTTTGGGCATGGATCATTCTTGACCTAATGACTATCCCAACCTAACCAGTACTCTTGCTTGCCATCACATATTTCCCTCAATCTCATCCTCCACATTTCCTTGTAATCTTCGCAAACATAAATTGATAAAATTCATTAATACCTCTCCCATTACCTTTAGGAAAAAGTATATTAAGGTATATAACACTCTCCACACTCTTGATTTTCATTCATTCATGCTACCCCACCCCCAACTCCAACCACCCCTTTACAGCAAGCATGTCCTCTTGCCCTATTTAAGCTATTTACAGCTCCCTGAATGTGGCACATTCTCAAATTCCCTCTGTACATCTACATTGGCTATTATTCCCTTTGATTAAAAATGTTCCTACTAAGCTAAGTACTAATCTGCTTTCAACATTATACTCAAGCATCACGTGCCTTAAAATGCCTTTTCTAATCACTTCAAGTCTGATGTAAGTAACTGTGCTTCCCTCTCCATGGTAGGATTTTCCTTACTGCAAGTCTCTACTACTTAAACTGCATTATAATTGCTGGTTTATTCATCTCTCCCACTAATCTGATTTCATGAATTGGTCCTTTTAAGAACTGAGTATCCAGTACACGGTAGGTTCTCCATAAATATAGTCATGAATAATTATTATAGCTATATATTTAAACAAACAACTTCTAATAGCTATGTCTCTAAGGTAATTAAAAATTTTACTTGATCTTATTTGTAAGTTAATAAAACTTTGTAAGACTTCGTAAAAATACCCTAGGAATTCATTTAATTCCCCCTAATCTAAAGGTAGTTGTTAAAAATATTAAAAACAAAGCCTTTTGAATTTTGTTTTAAACTGAGATACTTTAATTTCATTGACCACAGCGTAGATAAATAAAAGCACTAATTTCTTCTCCCATAGCTGAAGTAAAAGAGAGAATAGGGCAAAATGTTGTGAACATTGTTCAGACAGCCTAGGTTTTCATCTTGACTTCTACTTTCTAGCTCTATGACCTTGGATAACATCATACACATCCAAAGCCTGTTTCTTCAATGCATAACATAGATAAAATTGCTTACTATGCCCCCCCCCCC
>NW_026000077.1:2216172-2257810 GCF_001458135.2 Marmota marmota marmota
TCCCCCCCCCCCCGCCGTTATTTAAAATATTCAGATGTGAATTTGAAAGCATTTCTACTAAACAAATCTGAATTATTGTGCTAGCATCTATCCCAGTATCTGTGAAAGATTTTATAGATGCAAATTTAAAGCTTCATGGGCTAATTCAACCTCCTAAATTTGCCTAATACTTCTCTCCAATGGCTGAAAATTCATAAATAATATTAAGTTCCAGGACCTCCAGAGTACAAGACCCATTCAATAGTCCTCAATATTCATATGTGGTGAAAGTGTTCAATATAATGTAATAATGCGATTTGTTATTTTAAAGTTGTTATTTTAGAAAACTCAAAGTAAATCTCAAGGTAAGTTGTTGGTACAGTCATTTAAATTTCAGCTCCATTTTAAAAAATTGGAGGACAAAAATCAGCAGGGAATATTTCAAGATGTCTTCTTTTATTAACTATTTAGACTGGGTTGACACATAAACTTGATCCAATATAGTACAATAGGAAAGTTAAATAGTCACCCTTACAAAGCCAGGACATGCCCCCAAATTTCTGGGTTATTTCTCAAATATGCTTGCTGGTCTATCAGAAAATTTGCTGCATTTCTCTAAACTGAAAAAGGGATAGATCATGTTAACTCTGCTCTCAGCAATTTCTTTCTTTGTTAAGTAGGGACTTATGGGAATTATGAACTACATCAGAATTATTTTTAGTCTCTTCTGCAATATTTATAAAAATAGGATTCCTTAACCTTTGAAGGGAAAAATTCCTTAAAAAAAAAAAGAAAAAGAAAAAGAAAATCTACTACAAAAGTCAGCACTTCGGTACCTGATTGTGGTAACAAGGCCAAAATCCAAGACGAAGCCCTTTATTGCACATCGTGTTCCAACATCTTGGGCAGCCCCATCTTGCGACCTCTCCAGATTGGCTGCTCCTGCTCTCTCTACTGCAGAGAGAACTTCAATTAGAGAAATTCTGAGGCTCATAAATCTAAACTGGATACTCCCCTCACTGGAGGCAAAGATGTTGAGACTTACTAAAAAGATTCATGTTAGAGGAGGGTTCAGATAAATCTAAGTGGCTTGAAACCACTATAATGTAAGCAGCTGAGAGTCTTATTTTTACAACAGTTTATTTACCTTTAAAAAAGAGAAAAAAAAAAACCCTAAGGGAAAAGAATGGCAGCAAATTACTAGATAACCTGAAAAAAAGAGGCTATATAATCATGAATCTCTAAAAAGTGAAACAGTCTCTACTAAACTTAAATTTACAGTATAAACAGTATAAACTTATAGCTGACCATTCATATTCACAATCCTTATGAGGAAAGCAAGCAAGAAAAAACTCGGATACATTATTAACTTCTTAATGCCCTAAAATAACCTCATTGAAAAAATGTTTGGTTAAAAACTGGTTAGGAAGGCAATGTTTCCCTGCTGACTTAAGCCTAGCTGCCTAAGCAAGGCTTTAAAAAATATCTTCACCTACTAGAGTGCATAGGCAGAAGGAGCAGAGACTATGGCGGTCTTCCTAGTGACACTCCCAAGTCACATAAATGGGGTATATTTCTGGGATAGACTGCCAACAAGTTACTGAAAGAAGAGAAACAAACCCAACTAAAACCTGGCCAATAAATAGATTAATATCCTCACATGTTCTATGATTATGACCAAAAGTCTTAACTAAAGTTACCAAGGCTATCAGATCTAAATCATATCCTCCACACTAAATAAGCTGATTTGTGAAAGACTGAATTAGTTTTCAAGTTGGTTTTCCATAAAGACTTGTAATGAAGCATAATATGTATAAAGCATTTCTTCAAGCAAATAAAAGCTCCACCCAAAGACCTCAGTAATTAAGACTTTACAACTGGAGGAACAATTTCAAGTACCATTATCAATCAAACTGTGGTGATGTGAGCTACGCAGCAGAATGAAGACAACATTGTTGAGATACTATATATACTAAATAATAATAATTTTACCTTACCTGAGTGTGAAAATTTGAAATGGTTGTTGTTTCAATATCTTTCTTGCCCAGAATTTCCATTTTCACTGGAGTGTTGGGGAAATTAAAAGCAAAATAATCCAAGAAGTCTGGGAGATAAGCAGCCGCTCCATGCACTATTGCTAAAGCATAGTAAGCAGCATTTTTCTCATTTTCACTGAATGTCAAAGCAAGAAACTCCTCAGAAAATCTCTCCATCTCCATTGGAGACAAAAATGAGAGTTCATCCATGTAAGCATGAAGGACAAGAGCACCACCATTGGACTGGTGTTCCTCGTGAATAAAGTTGCTAAATTTAGTACCTGTTTTTAAGAAATTTCTACGAATAGAATGTTCCTGGTGAGTCATAAAAGGTGTTTGTACTCCCTGGGGTACCCGATATTCTTGCATGCCCAAATTTAATCGGCACAGCTGTTCATCTTTCAGATACCTGAAGGACTCCTTATTAACTCCTGAAGTGCTATTTATTTGTCCTTGGGTGAGAATTTCCTTACTGATGCGGGTCAGGCCAGCACAGACGGTTTGTACTTCCTTATTGTACATTTTAAGGCGTCTTCCTCGCATGTCTTCTCGATGTTTCTTTTTCTTTTTCTTCTTTATTTTCTTCAAGACAAAATCATCAGCTCTCTGGGTTTTACCATTTTCATCTGGTGTTTCTGGCCACAATAATTAAAAAAAAGTTAGTTGCTAGGACTAATGTCAACATACAAGCTTCTTAAGGTACTAAAAAGCTACTCAAATCAAATAGCCTCCTCTCAATTCTCAGAATTTGCTATTACAACTTAGAGCCTCAGGAAACAAATGAAACTAACACCTGGGGATGTGGCTCAGTGGTCTAGTGCCACTGATCCAATCCCCAGTACCTACCCCACACACAAAAAAAACCCTAAATATCCAAGTAATTTCAAATCTGACATATTGTATAAAATATTTGTTCAGTAAACTTTGTAAAATTTAAATTGAAGCTTGTCATATTTCATATTTACTGTTAAGTCTATAAATTATCTATAGGCTAATCAAACAACAGTGAATTAAGTCATAAAACAAAATGACAAAATCTTGCCTACGAAATTGTCATTGTTTTTTGGTATATGGGTTTTTGTTTTTGTTAGAGGGAGGTATTTCTTAGAAGCAGGATTCATTCTCTATTATTGTTCTTATAATTATAAATTATATACAACCTCAAAAATGGAGGAAAACTTGATGATATATATCAAAATCCCTGAAAATATTTACAATTCTCAGACCTCAAACTCCAATACCAAGTCAAAATTACTTAAGAAAATAATTGAAGATCTATAAAGATATCAATGACTGTATTATTTAAAACAACAAAAACCTAATCTAAACCCCTAATAATCAGGAACCGATTAAACTCTGATATTTACACATTATAAAATATTACCCAGCCATTATACACCATAGATGAAAAGAATTGACATACAAATTATAAGGTTACAAAATGCTTACAATGTTACTCTTCTAGAAAGCTTACTCTAATAATTCCTCCCCTACCTAAGGGAATATGTAGCAATAGCTATTCCTGCTCCCTGCTCCCTTAGCACTGTACTTCTACCACAGCACTTATCATACTCCATGTTATCACATATTTAATTTTTCACCTCCTCTCTAAACTGTAAGCACTGAGCTCAGTGATATATATCTTACCTTTCATTCCAAAGCACTAGATACAGGTATATTCTGATCCCATTTTTATATTAGACATTCATTTGCCAGGTATATATCTGGGCACTAAGGATATAATGGTTAAGACAGGTAGAATCCCTACTCTCTCTGTTTAGTTTTGTTTGGTATGAGGTATTGAACCCAAGGCAATTTGCCACTGAGCCACATCACCAGTCCTTTTTTTATTATTTTATTTTGAAACAGAGTCTCACTAAGTTGCTTAGGGCCTGCTAAATTGCTGAGGTTAGCTTTGAACTAGTGATCCTTCTGCCTTTGCCTCTGAAGTCGCTGGAATTGCAGGCATGAGCTACCATGCCCGGTCTTACTCTCTTAAATATTACAATCTGATCAAACAAGGAAAAGAAAGTACAGTTAGTAATAAGTAGGTTTTTCTTTTTTTTAATATTTATTTTTTAGTTGTAGTTGAACACAATACCTCTTATTTATTTATTTTTATGTGGTGCTAAGGATCGAACCCAGCACCTCGCACATGCTAGGCGAGCGCTCTACCGCTGAGCCACAACCCCAGCCCATAAGTAGGTTTTTCTAGATGCTGGAGAAGCTCTTTTTACGAGGTGATATTTAGACTGAGTCCTAAATAATAAGATGAGCATATGAAGATTTAGGAGGAAATATTCTAGAGAGAAGCAAAGGACCTTAGTAAATATTTTTATCACTATATCATTCTTAAAATCTTGGAAACCTGTATCCCAGTCTTTCTGGTCTCTTCCCATGTACCTATACTTAAATCCAGGTACATCACAGGATTTTACCCTTAGCTTCATCTCCTCTCCATTCTAATGCTATCTAATGCTATCCCTAATTATATGTGCTAATTGATCCAACTTCTGTACCTACAGCCTAAACATGTCTCCCAAGCTTTTTTTTTTTTAAACTACCCAAAAGGACCTGAAGAAAAGACAAAATTTGCTTGACTCTGTGCCTGACTTTATACCTTTGTACCTTGACTTTAGTACCTATTTTTAAGAAATATGTATATGTATGTGAAATGTGAATACATATACAGAAAAATGTCTGGAGAAATATATACTAAGGTATTATCATAGGGTGGTATTAATGGTATGAGTGGTAGGAGTATAAATGTCCAGCTTTTTTCTGTTTTCTAAAATGAACATATTACCTTATAATTTAAAAACTTAATTTAAATTTCTGAAGGATTATCATAGATTGACATAACCAGGATAGAAAAGCATCTTTGATTTACTAGTTGCAAAATACACCTAGCTAGAAATCCAGGTGTAGTTGTAACCAATCTTTAAGCTTGGTCTAGCAAATATTGTATAGAATTTATCTACCAACCAATAGTATTTTGACATAATTCAAGTAATTCAGTGTTAACAAACATACTCCAATTAATCCTATTCTTAGATCTGGGAAGAACAAGTTCCAATAATTTTAAGTAAAGAATTTACTTGGGGGACTGCAATTATAGCTCAGTGGTAGAGCACCTGCCTAGCATGTGGGAGGCACTGGGTTTGATTCTCAGTACTGCATATAAACAAATAAATAAAACAAAGGTCCATCAACAACTAAAAAAAAAAAAAAAATTAACAACAACAACAACAAAAAGAATTTACTTGGTATAATATATAAGTTGTAAAACAAGTTATATGCAAGTTATAAAACCTTCTATAAAGTTTAAAACCATTTTAGGGCAGGGGTTGTAACTCAGTGGTAAAGCACTTGCTTAGCATTGCTTAGCATATGAGAGGCATTAGGTTCCATCCTCAGCATCACATAAAATAAATAAAATGAAGGTATTGTGTCCATCTACAATTAAAAACATTTTTAAAAATTTAAACCTGTTTTAAAGTTCAAGTCAAAAGACTTTACACCGTATAAATGGCAAATAACTTTCACTATGTCTAATATTTGCTTTTAAGAACAATTAAAAAGAAAACCCTACAGAAAGGGGTATAGATCAATAGTAGAGTCCTTTGCCTAACATGCACAAGGCCCTGGGTTTGATCCCCAACACTGCTAAGTAACAAAACAAAACAAAAAAACAACTTCAAACTTCATTTGCAAACATTATTTGTAATTAAACTGAGATCATACACATGAAATCATATTGCTTAAACTGCTAAGAAAATGCAGTCAATTTTTTATTCTACGTAAAACTAAATCTTTGATTAGTTAAAACTTAGCAAGTCACTTATGTTTCTTACCAAATAAAATTAATCTAAATACTTTTTCTAATACCAAATCAGTAATATAGGCAATTCTCCTAAGCAACTAAATGCCATCAAATATAAAAGGCCAATTTAAAAATAGCCATCTAATTACACTCCACTAAATGTTTTAGCGATTCCACAGGAAAAGAAAATATTTCATTCTGAATAGGTCTTGTTGTTTTAAGCTTCAGAAGAGGTATTTGGTATGCAGAAGATGAATTGTGACCTAGATCTGCCACTGAAATTAACACCAAGAAGGAATGGTCTTGACTATAACACACTGTGTCTAGATTACTATCATCTTACCATATGGTATTTCTAACATGGTTAAATCTCTGTGGGTTTTATTCCAAAATTTAGTTACATGGAAACCATTCAATTAGTCCATCTCCACAAAAGAAAAAAAACTGTACAAGGAAATAATAAGGGCCTTAAACTGACCATAATCTCATATAATAACATGATTAAAAAGTTTAAATATGAAATAAATTTCAATCTACCTTCCCACTAATCCTGTTTTTCAAATATTTCCTCTTTTCTAAGGCTGATATAGAAAGCTTGTCTTTTTTTAACATTTATTTTTTAGTTATAGGTGGCCATATATCTATATTTTATTTTTATGTGGTGCTGAGGATTGAACTCAGTGCCTCACGCATGCTAGGCGAGCGCTCTACCTCGAGCTACAACCCCAGCCCCATGCTTGTCTTTTTTTAAATGGGGAAATTTGAGACTACTGATCCCATGCTTGCTAACGAATTTCCATGAATAAACAAAATTTATTCTTAAGTTATTGTGGAGGCAATTAATTGTGAACAGCATAAGTATCGACAAGTTGTTGGAAGTTATTATGAAAAGTTGGCCATTGATGCATGAAAGATACCAAATGCCTTTCCTTGAATTAAAAACATTTAAAAGTCTAAATTTTATGTCTAAAGACCACAATCTTTCCATTTCTGGTAGAGTGTTTTAGTTTCTAATAGAGAATGTATTCAGGAAGTCAGATTTTGAGTATTTCCCCATAATGCAAAAGCTAAATTTGTTGCATCAAATTTGCTGTTTTGTAGTGCTAGAGGATCAAATCCAGGGCCTTGTGCCTGTTAACAAAGCACTTTACTAACAAAGCTAAATTTGTTGCATCAAATTTGTTGTTTTGTAGTGCTAGAGGATCAAATCCAGGGCCTTGTGCCTATTAACAAAGCACTTTACCACTATGCTACAAACCCAGCCCTGGCATCAGTTCTTTACAGACAAGAAGCTGAGTTACACTGCACCTATATTAGGGAAAGCTTTCACATATCTAACTGTAAGAATCAATATAAAAGTATGTAATTCTGCAGAGGAAAATACAAACATTGATTTAAGAAATAAATTGTTGGCTATCTTTAAGAACATCACTATAACTAAGATTAATACATGACACTATCAGTAGTACATTCACATATGCTAATGTTATCAATTATTAAACAGCATAATGTATTTAATATGACACTATTGAAAATTTTTTAATTAATGCAAAAAATTAGTTTTTCAATAACGAAACTTAAATCTACAATACCATTCATACACCTGAATTATACCTTAGAAAATATAGTACCTTCAGTTCCTAAAAATGATTGTTTTACAAAAGCAAAACAATTGGAATTGTTTACCCATTATTATTCATAATAAAGAAAAGAACTTAAATTTTTTTCTGAAAATATATTACTTTTTGTCTTCTTGGGAGTTCTTCCAGTTCTATATAAAAACCTAATAAAAAGAAAAAAAAAAACACTCACTTTGAAGGCCAAATTTTTGTGAATCATTGTATTTTTTTTTTTTTCATTGCTTTACCCTACCCTCCTACCCTATTCTAATGTTTAGGAGTTGGGTAGGATTGAAACACTGTTCTACTACTTCTTTGACAGTAGGACCTTTTCCCCTGCCTTTCATTTAAGACTTTAATTTTTTAGAGCATTTTGAGGTTCTCAGCAAAACTGAGTAGAAGTTACAAAGATTTCCTATACATTCCTATACATGCACAGTTGTCGTCGTGTCATCGTCCCCCATCCACCAACTATCAACACTTCCTACCATAGTTACATCTTTATAGCACCTGAGTTCACAGTTGACATTAGAGTTCACCCTTGATGTGAGTTTGGACAAAGTACAATGACAGGGATTCATCATTACAGTATCATGCAAAGTAGTTTCACTGCCCTAAATATCCTGGGGTCTGCCTTTCATAACTCCCTCCACCTCATCAGTAGCAACCACTGTCCTTTTACTTTGCCTTTTTCAGAATGTAATTTAGCCAGAATCAAACAGTAAATAGCCTTTTCAGACTGGCTTCTTTCACTTAGTAATACGCATTTAAGATTAAGAATAATTTACTTGTTCTGATGCTCCGATGTCTGTACCACAGTTTATGTATCCATTCATCTACCAAAGGACATCTTGGTTGCTTCCAAGTTTTGGCAATTATGAATAAAGCTGCTATTGATCTCCATATGCAAGTTTTTGTGTGGACACATGTTTTCAACTCTGTTGGGTAAATACCAAGGAGTGGAACTGCTGGGTTAGGTAGTAAGAACATGTTTCGTTTTGTAAGAAATCACCAAACTGTCCTCCAACATAGCCATACCATTTTGCATTTCTACCAATAATGAATGAGGCAGATAACCGTTTATGAATTAATAGCTTTGTACCTTGCTTCTCATTGGTAAAATGAAGGGGAAACATGGGCTGGAGATGTGGCTCAAGTGGTAACGCGCTCACCTGGCATGTGCGGGGCGCTGGGTTTGATCCTCAGCACCACATAAAATAAAATAAAATGTTGTGTCCACTGAAAAATAAATGTTAAAAAATATTCTCTCTCTCTCTCTCTCTCCCCCTCTCTCTCCTCCTCTCTCTCTTAAAAAAAATGAAGGGGAAACAATATTTTCTTACAAAACTAATATGTAGAATAAATGAAAAATGCATTTAAAGTACTTGGCATAGTCCTAGAACATAACAAATACTCATTACATGTTAACTACTATATTTTTCACCCAAACAGATAAATTCTGGAGGCAGAGTGTGCTATTTAAGATAAAATCAGGTGCTTTACAGTTAGATTCAGGTTAATGTGTCAGCTCTACTGCTTATTAAGATCTCTGGGAAGCTCAAAAATATTTTAAACTTCAATTTTCTTATCATAAAATATTATTAATACTAGTGTCTAACTCAAGAGTTATTGTAAGGATTGAAGGAAACAATAAATGTGAGGTCCTCATCATAGTATCTGACATAAAAAACCCTATCAGCTTGATTATCACAATCATAATAAAAGTATTAGGTAACACTCCTTAAAATAACTGGCTACAATTCTAGAAATTAGAGCTAGAAATTACTAGCTATAGCACAATATGGGATACCATAAGAAACACATAAAATGTAAGAAAATATCTCTAAAAGAAGATAGAAAACTATTGTTCACCAAGTGTCTGGCTAGGGACCATGTATGTTATCTCATTTTAATCTGCCAATAAACTGGTGAAATGAACATAGAAATCCTTCTTCAGAGCAGGAAACAGTCTGAAACAAGAGGTATTTAATATATTAGGTCACAAAGCCAGTAGGTGACAATCAAAATTCTCACCTAAATTCAAAATTCAAACCCTTCCAATACTACACACTAAACTATACTCTATTTCTTCCACCTCCTCTTGCGACCCCTCCCTTGGTGATAAATTAAATCATCCAGTAGGTACAATAAATGGACTTGAGGTGTATTAAGTATTACTTTACTTAACAAAATATTTTACTTACTAACCATTATATAATTTTTCATAATCACAAAGATGAGTTTTCACCCCTTACATAAAGTTATTTTTGTCTCTCTGGATGGACAGTAGAAATGTCAGTCCCTAAGGACATTGTTATGTTACCTGATAAATGAGATGATCTGCTTGTTCCTCATTATAATCCAAATTCTCCTCCATCCCTATCACCAAAAACAATCAATTGTTTCCAGATTCAAAACTCCTGTCAATGTCTTTTTGACACAAGTGCAAAAATTTCCATTAATTTCTGGCTTAGGAACACTATCCCTATGATAGCAGTTAGGTCATTGATAAAAGGTGAAAAACTATGATAAAGGAAGATTGACTTAGGGGTGCTATGTAAGCATCCTTATCATTTAATGGCACCAGTGAATAGAGCTAGGGAATAATCTCCCCTTCCTTTTCTTTCTAAAAATACACTAATATTAAAATCATAAATGTACTAACAAAGTATTTAAAAAGCATTACTTCTTTTGATTGTAAGGTTTTTTGTTTTGTTTAGTTGATGGACCTTTATTTTATTTATATATGTTGCTGAGATTCAAACCCAGTGCCTCACACATGCTACTCTACCACTGAGCTACAGCCCCAGCCCCTGTTCAATGCTTTTATAAGTAGTAATAAGGAGAGAAAGAAATTAAGGTTTCAGGACTGGGGTTGTGGCTCAGCGGTAGAGCACTTGCCTCACATGCACAAGGCCCTGGGTTCGATCCTCAGCACCACGTAAAAATAAAATAAATAAGTGAAATAAAGGTATTGTGTCCAACTATAACTAAAAAATAAATATTTAAAAAAAAAAAGAAATTAAGGTTTCAGACTTCAGCCTACTGCTCACTACAAATAAAGACATTTTAATATCTCTTTGTTCACTTATCAATCTCAACATGTAAGGCAGAAAGAAAAAAGCCAACTGGACCATAAGTCAAAAAAAAAACTGAGTTCAATATTCAGTTCTATCATTAGCTAAAAATTTCTAGCATGTTACTTCACCTCTTTAAAAATCACTTTACTTCCTTTTCTACAGGTAAAACAAGTTTACCACAGCATTTACAGGTTAAATTTTTGTTTCAACTATTTATGAACAACTCCCAATGTCTGGATTCTTATGATTTGTAATTATCTACATATGAATTTGGATTGAGTGCTGCTGGGATAGTGTGCAGGATCACGTCTCTTAACTCAGTTCAGGGGCTGGCAAACTTTCTCGATAAAAAACCAGATAGCAGTCTTTGCAGGCCATATGGTCTCTGTGTCAACTACTCTACTCTGCTACTATGGTGCAGAAAACTGCCATAGACAATATGTATGAATGAAGAGAGCATGTTCCAATAAAGCTTAATTTCTGGACATTGAAATATTTCATGTTATTTTCACTTCATGAGGCTTTCTGCAACCATTTAAAAAGTAAAGAAAAACTCCTTCCTCACCGGTTATACAAAAACAGGCAGTAGAACTCACTTTTTATAAAAGCAATTTAATGGAAGAATTCAACAAAAGATACCAGAGCAACTGGATATTGATGGAAAAGAGAAAGAGAACCACAAACTAAACCTTACACCTGCACAAAACTAACTCCAACAGATCACAATTTAAAAGTTAAAATTATAAAACTTTTAGAGAAAAAAAAAAAACAGGAAAAAAACCTTGGGACTTTAGATGTGACACTGAAAACATTATTTATTAAGAAAAAAAATCAACAAATTGAACTTCAACAAAATTTAAAACTTTTGCTTGTTTTACTTTGTGAAATATATTGTTAAGATGATATAAAGACAAGCGACAGACTGGGAAAAAAATACTTGCAGATGATGTCATTGCCAAAGGACTTGGGCCTGTAATATACAGATTGCTCAATAAAAAAATTCTTAAAACACAATAGTAAAAAAATTCATTTAGAAATGGGCAAAAGACATAGATATTTTACTAATGAAGATATATAAATGGCAAATGATGACATGAAAAGCTGATTGATATCATTTTCCATGAGACCATGATGAAAAACCACCCATCTATTGAAAGTGCTAAAATAAAAACAGCTAAAACAATACCAGATATTGTCAAGAATGTGAAAAAACTTGATCTCTCATACAACATTAGTGGGAATGTAAACTAGTACACTCTAGAAAATAGAATGGTAATATGTTTAAAAAAAAAAAAAAAAAAAAGCTTACAATATGACCAAGCAATCACAATCCCCAGAGAAATGAAAATGTACTTCCATACAAGAATCTGAACATAATTGCTTGTAGAAGTTTTATTCATAAGAGGCCAAAACTAGGAACAACCAAAATGTCCTTCAATCAATAAATGATTCAATAGGGGAACGATGGTACATCCATACTGCGGAATACTATTTAGCAAGAAAAGTAGAACATTAATACACATACCACATAATGGATCTCACACCATGGTGAATCTCAAGATTATAATACTGTACGATTCCATTTATATAATATTCTTAATGACAAAAGTATCAAGATGAAGAACAGATTAATGATTGTCAGGGGTTAGAGAAAGGAGACAGAGGGAGTACCTAAAACTATACAGGTATAGCACAAGGAGAATCTTTCTGGAGGTGGAATGATTTTGTACCTTGACTACAGTGGTGGTTACACTAATCTACCCATGGTAAAAATGCACAGCACTACACACTGTACAAATAAATATCAATTTCCTGGTATTGGTATTATACAATAGTTATGTAAGTTGTAACCACTGAAGGAAACTGGTGAAAGGTAAGGACCTCTCTGTGCTATTTTTGCAATTTCCTGTGAGTCCATAATTATCTCAAAGTGAAAAATTAAAATACTTTCTAAAAATATGATGATAAGCAAAAGGAAGACATAGCTCTATAAGTAATAAGTGTCTATTCGCTCTCCTTCAAGGACCAGGCATTAAAAATAATAAAAGCCAGTTTTTAAATAAGTGCCTACCATGAGCCAAGCACTATTTTTAGTGCTTTCTATACACTACCCCATTTAATCCACAAAATCTTATAACGAAAATGCCACAACCCCACTTTACAAATGGGAAAACTGAGGTTGAAAAGAGGTTAAAATAATCTGTTCATGGTCACACTGTAAGTGGTAAGAGCCACAATTTAAACTCAGATTAACTCTAGAGGCATGTTTCCTGTACACAAAGGTAACCAAAAAACATATGGGGACGTTGGGGGGACAGGACTACCAAACTCTGTGTAAGTCTGACATCAAACCAGTTTGTTTTCTCCCTCAGTTAAAATAGAATTTTCAGAACTTTTAAAATACCAATGCATGTCAGGAATCTAGAACACCTACATTATAATTTTTCCCACTCAGCCAAAAGTTAAAATATAAAATGGCCTAATCTTAACCCATCCTTCTTCTTACATATTGGCAAACTACAATTTTGAGAGCTGTACTATCCAAGTAGTGGTAGCTACCAGCCAAATGTGGCCAATTTTAAGATAAGAATTAAATAAATTTAAAAATTCAGTTTCTCAGTCACACTAGCTATATTTCAAGTCTGCTCAAGAGCCACATATGGTTACCATATTAGACAGCACAGAAAGAGAACATTTCCATCATCTGAGAAAGTTCTATTCATCAGTACTGGATTAGAGACTTGTTTTTGTTTGCTTTTTTAAAGCACATGGGATGCACGCAATGTTCAGAGAAGAACAACTTCATTGCAACCATAAAAGGGGGTAAGGTCAGATCTTTAAAGTCAGGTACTGCCTACAATGTTTAGGCACAAGGAAAAGATAAGTAAAGGAGTGTGTGGGGGTGGGGAGGAATAAGAGAAAGCAAAATCATGCAGCTTGGCAATAAAGCTGAACTAAGATTCAGGAGTGTGGGTTCTACTGCCTATTAGGCCAATAATTGATTTAATTATTTTTTTAAAAAATATTTGTGCTTGGTACTAATTAACCATGAATTAATTAGATAAGTCTCTTCACTATTTTGGGCCTTGGTTTCTTCTTCTATAACACAAATTTAGAACAAAAAATTGCTAAGATTCCCTTTAGCTCTGTATGGATAAACACACACACACACACACACACACACACACAAAGGTGGGGAATAAGTAAAAGATCATTGCATATTGGTGGTGGAAACTGGCACTCCTGTCAACTTACCACAAGTTCTATGCCTGAAGATGAAATTTAGATACCACAAAATGAAGATTTAATTCTAGTCAATAAATCCTTATTAAACAATCATTTGAACCTAACCACAGTATTTAGAAGTAGCACACAAAAAACTGGATAGCTCAAAGTTAAGCAAATATGTGGAAAGAATGCTAGACTTCCAACATTTTAGATTGAAAAACTGGCGCATTAACATCTAACATTTTTCAATTTTTGTATTGAAAAATTGGCTAATTAACATCATTAACATTCACATATAACCAAACTGGAGATATAACGGATTATGTAATCATATATTAAGTACAAACAAATGGCATAATCAAAAGCACACCTCATTTCTTCCACAAAGAATAAATAAATAATAAAAATAATAATAAATAATAAAAAATAAATGCTACAGGTAATTAGGAAAAAGACACTAATTCTGGCCAACCTAATTTCTCTAGAACACACACTTAAATAGCCCTATATTTTCCAGGTTGAATATTCTTGAGGATTATTGGAATTACATAGATTCTCCAATTGTGCTATACAGAATAAAATACAACTGCAATTCTTGTCCCTTCTACCTACTACACACTTTCCTCTTTTCAGAAGTTCTATTGGTCCTATTTCCTAGGGTCAAATGGGAGAGAAAACCTTCCCCCCACCCCATCCCCATTCTAAGAATTAAAACAGCCAATTAAAAAAAAAAAAAAAAAAAAGTTTAAGCGATGTTTACCTCTAAGTTAAAAAAAGAAAAGGAAACCGTGTTTGATTTTTTTTTTTTTTTAACCTTGCAGAAGCTAAGGCAACCAGTGAGTTGTGTAACCTCTGTAAGAAATCAAACTCATTAAAGTCCCGAACCAGACCCGTGAGTATTTTGGAGCAGGAGGTAGTTTAAGGAAGGAAAAAAAAGAAAGAAAAGAAAGAAAAAAAAAAAAAGGTTTCCAGGAAGGAAAACAGGGAGAAGAGATTTTAGAGACAAGCCTTTACTTCAAAAAGGCAGTTTTTAGTTTTCCACCTATTAATCCAAAGCCAAGAACGGCGCGGCGCGGAAACCCTGCGGATTTTGAAAACAAACGTTGCGAGGCTCCGGGGGATTGCGAAGGGGGCTGGTAACTGACAGCTCGGCCTCAGAGCGAGAAGCCTCAAGTAGGTCAAACCGTGACCACGGCCTGAAGTCCAGAGTCCAGCTCAGTGGGCTCAGGGGAGAAGAGCAGCAGGAGGGAATAAGGGTTAGGCGTCTTTCAATCCTAAAGGGGCGGGATACCAGAACCAAGGGACCTAGAACCCCAGCCCCAGCAGTTCGCCTGCTCTCACCTCTCTTGGGGGCCTTGATCAAAGGCACCCCTCCAGTCCTCTCGCCGTTTTCCTGCTTGTCCTTGTGCTTGAGATCGCCCGGAACGCAGGAGCTGGGGTCACCATCAGCGCCGCGGTGGTGATGGTGCTTGTGCCGCTCCTTGTGGCCCTTATGCTTGGGCCCGGCCGCGCTCACCGTCAGGGGCGAGAAGGTGAAGAGGGCCGAGGTGCCTGGGGCCGGGAGCGGAGCAGCGACAGCGGGCCCGGCGGGAGCCAGCGAAGGTGGCGGCGGAGGCGGCAGGAGCAGAGGCTCAACAGGGCCCTGGACGGTTGGGGCAGCATTCGTTGGCGGCAGCGGCCCGGGATGTTGGCGACTGCGACGCCGCCGGTGAGGGGGAGCAAGAGGGGGGTCCTGGCTCGGCCGCCCCCGTTTCTCCTGAGACCCCCCACTGCTTGCCCGGCGCTGCCGCTTCACTCCCCGCGGCGAGACCCCAGCATGGGGTTTCTCCTTTCCCTCTTTGTCCGGCTCCTCCTGCGCCGCCACCGCCCGTACTACGCGCACTGCTCCGACCTGCGCAGCCATTTCACCCACAAACACACATTTAAATGGCCCGACCGCCCCCCCGTCCGTGTATCGCGCAAGCGCCGCCCGCGCACGGCCCGCTGGGCATTGGAGTCTCTCCCCCACCCTCCACTTGTCGGCCGCTCTTCGTGAGGAGCTGAACATGCCGGAAGCAGCAGTTCCCAGCGCTTCTCCGCAGGCCTCTCCAACCGAGCTTCTATTGTAAAGCGTCCTGGGCCGCGCAAAGCCTCGCGGGAGCGGTAGTTCCGCCGCGCCCCGCGCCCCGCGCCCCGCGCCGCGTCCCCGGCTCTGTGAGTGGAGGAGCCGCGAGGGAGCGTGCGCCGAGTCACGCTTCGGGCTGCGACGCAACCGCCGCCAGCCGGCGAGTTGCCGCCAACCGCCTTAACGGCCCAAACAATGTTAGTGGCTTTCAGTGTGGCGGCGCGTTCACATTATCGTCTTCCTGTCCCTTTCGTCATTTGATACGGAGTAGGTGGTCTCCATAGTGACTTTTAAATTTCACATTTCTTTGATAACCTTTGTGAGGTAAAAGAATCTCCGGCCTTTTACCCTTGACAAAACGAAGGGGAAAAGAGGAGTTAGCACTTGTGTAAAAATGACGGCAGTTTTGTTCCCAAATGTAAAGGGGCTGCGAGTCGGAAGTGTTCGGAGGCATTTTCAGGGGCATTTGCTTTGGTTACTACGAAGGCAGGTGCACGAACCGCTTGGGAGCCGGGTGAGTGCGGTCCCCCCTCGCCACCAGCCGCAGCCCCGCGAATGCAGAAAAGGTAGAGTCCAGCATTTGTTTTGAATATACCCCTACAGCTGGCGGGGGGGGGGGGAAAATTAGAAAATTGTAACAAGATTTTCTTTTGAAGTCCTAGGTATTAAGTTGCACAAATTTGAAAAGTGTCTACCAGAGAACCCTCCAAAAATCGTCACTGTTCACCAAGGGGCGGTTGTTGCTCAGAAATTCATTAAGAAACTCATCACTTGGGCATTTGCCTAAGATTCTTTGAATGTATGTGGTCCTTGACAACGATATTATTGGTTACAATGATGTACTCGGTAGATAAAATTACTGTGGTTTGATACCACCAATTCCTGGAAAATATTTACTTCGGCTAAAAGAACACTAATGCATTGAAGTTAGTTTAAAAACAAAAAGTTTATTTTCTACCTATTGGGTACATTGTACTACAATACACAGGTAACAATGTATCCTTCAGTTTGCCCTATAATTAGCCTTGTTAATGAAAAATATTAAGAGCAAATGATATGTAATACTGTTTCTAAAAGTTAAACTTTTTTAAAACAAGAGGTTACGTCATTAGGGAAAGTACGAGGACTCCTTTGTAATAATAATGATCTTCTAACTTATTGGCTACATAAAATTAGGTTTGAAATACCACATTTTGTTAAGACAACTCCATGTTTATACAGAAATTTAAACTATCAGTACCTTTGGTTGGATATAAATTGCAAATATTTATATAGAATATTTTATATGAAGATGTTAACAAAAGATAGCTATTTCATTGATTACTTTTCTAGGACTGGGAATTGAGTAACTTTGGTTAAAATTTACCCCAATGTACATTATATAATGTCTTGTTAGTTGGTAAAGCCAATGTTAAAAAATGAGTATTATTATTTGCACATTTTGTTCTCTTAAATATAACTTCTTACTACTCTGCTTTCCCACAATATTTGGGAAGATATGTGAAGAATAATCCATTTAGGTAAAAATAACTCCCCAAAAATAGTTATTGTCAGAAGCAGTAGTTTTGTACAACTGCAAGGTCAGATTTTTTTTTAACTTCTTTTTTTTCTTTTATACTAAACTCTGACAGTGTAAAACTTCAATTGAGGTCTGGTTCTTACAAACCTCTTAAATTTACATTTATGCTAGGTGAGGTGGTGTGTACCTATAGTGCCATCACTGGAGAGCTGGGTGGTAAGAGCACTTGAGACCAGGCAGAGCAGCATAGCAAAACTCAGACTCAAGAATACCCAAAACAGACAGCCTTGGTGGTGCAGGTCTGTAATCCCAGTGTCTCTGTAGGCTGAGGCAAGAAGATCTGGAGTTCAAAGCCAGACTCAGCAACCTATCAAGGCCCTGAGCAACTCAGCAAGTCTCTGTCTCTAAATAAAATATAAAAAGGGTTTGGGATGTGGCTCAGTGTTTAAGCACCCCTGAGTTCAATCCCCAGTACCAACAAAAGAAACCCCCAAACAAAAAATGTGCATTTAAATAGGATAACTTCCAAAAATGAAAAAGAAATCCATTTTAAATTTTTTCATATAGCATTCTCTACAACATAAGCTTAAATCACAACCTTTTATTTGCAGTTTCCCATCCAATGTAAGATATGAAAATACAAAATTGCTGGCATTTTTTTTTTCATATTGCTTTTCTGTTAAAAACCACTAACACATTAGCATATCTTCATTTTTTAATATTATGAATATTTAGCATTTATTTTAGCTAGTGTATTCCAGTAGTTTTATTGCAGATGCAGTCTATATTATAAATTCAGAGTTTATCAAATGTTCCAAGTTGGTGGTGGGTTCCTTGGTCCTTTGGGTTTTAAAAAACGATTTGCAAAACCTGGAAACAAAAATAAAATGGAATGAAATGGATTTTTTTTAATAGAAAGATAAATTTTAGACTATTATATGCAGATTCATGGATTATTTTCAAAGGGTGAAACAGCATCTGAGCAATTTAATGATAGATTATAAGAGCATTATAGTAACTAAAGCTTAAGTGATAACAATAGAATACTTTTTTAAATTTTTTATTTTATTTTTGTGGTGCTGGGATTTGAACCCCAGGGTCTTATTATATGTTAGACAAGTGCTCTACCCACTGATATACACACCCAACCCAAATATTCATATTTTAAATGTGTAGAGCACATTTAGCATGTAAATTTAATAATAGTAATAATTGAATAAAGAACCCTGGTTAAAATAGCCTTTGATAATTTAGTGCATAATAGCATTTATCTAAATTCACTCCCCCTACTACCACAAAGAAGAAGGATGAGGAAATCTTTCAAAGAATCAAAGCTACTGAGGAAGGAGGGAAGGGAAAGAGAAGTTAGTGGGGAAGGGAACTAACCAAACTATATTGTTATACAGTGTGTGTTACAAATACGTAGCAACAAATTCCAGTATTATAATGCATCAATAAAAAAGTTGAAAAAAAGAATGAAGGCTACTTCTTGATGCTTTCAAAAGATTTTTAGGTTGATAACGTTCTTTATCCCTTGTAATATTGTCTTTTCTTTGATGGTGGTATATTTTCAAGGTATCGTAGCACTTAGCAACTTTAAGTGCTTAAATTGAAAATGAAAGGTTTGGAATACAGAGAGAACAAATAATAGAAAATTCATATATTCCTGAACTTTTAATTTCATCATCTTACTTAATAACTACTCATAAGTTACCTAAACCTAAACCTAAAACAAAAACTATATCAGAACTAGAAGAGTAGAGATGGAGAAAAGAAGATTTAAAAAAAAAAAAAAAGGAAGGAAACCACTAAAAATTATGCAGTGATTTAAAATATTGGAGAGGAATGCACAGCCTGCTTGATGTACATTTTACTCTGATAACAAGAAAAATGATTCAGGTTAAGTAGCTGCACATAATAGTCAAAATCATCTCATCAATAAATCTTGACTGTAACTCAAGTAGGTTGGGAATAAAAGGATGTGTTTCCTGACCACTTCAAGTATCTTAAATTTCAGTGATTATATATATATATTATATATATGTATGTAATTCAGTCTCTTTCACTGGTCAGTTCTCAATAGTGTTGAGAAGCCTTTTTCTCTTTTTTTCCCCTGCATGTGAGTCATTTCAGGAAAAATAAACCACAATTTTGAGTAGCATATCCGTATAATTTTATTGCCTCTTATAAAAGGTAGCAAAGAAAAATACATGCTGCTTTTCAAATAGGTAAATTATTCAAATCTAGGCATATTTGAAAAGAAGCACAGACTGTGTTGTAAAGTTAGGTGGACCTTAAGTTACTCAAGTGGGATCACTAATTTAAAGAAAAGAAATAGAAAACATTTATGTCCCAGGCAAAGTTGGGTGCCTCTTCCATAGTTTATTCAATATTCTAAATGAATGTTTTCAACTAAATTATTTTGTACAACCATAACTTGTTAAAAGTATAATATTTTAAACTAGATAAAACTTAATAGCCAAAAAGCAGCTCCAGAGATTCTAATTAAAATATTTTCTCTAAGTGAGATAGGGGCCATAACCCAGGTGCTGCTTCTGCACCAAAATCTTTCTCTGCTTCTTCCTCAGAAATAAAATTACATTGTGTAGGGCTGTGGCTGTGGCTCAGTAGCAGAGCACTTGCCTTGCAGTGTGGGGCACTGGGTTCAATCCTTAGCACCACATAAAAAAATGTTATGTCCATCTATAATTAAAAATAATTTCTTAAAAAGTTACACTGTATATATCTGCTCAGCAATATTAACACTTGCCAGTCTCTTATAATTTAGTTATGTCACATCTAAGTTCTCTTCAAAGGAATATGAACTGACATGATATTGCTACATAAAGCCAGTGTCTTAAGACCAGAAGAGGAAGAAGAAACCACATCTCTTGGTATTTGAAGTTGTTTCATACTATAAATGAATATTTTACAAGATTTTTAAAAACTGCTGTAAAATAGCACATACCAAAATTCAGAAAGGAGCTTGAGTTATTTGGCTGAATAGATTCTGCAGGCTTGCTTGGTGGGGAAGAACTACAGATATCTGTAATGAAAAGAAAAAACACAAGGGAAAGAATAAAGATAGATTACTATTTATCAAAGTGCATATTGTTGAGATTAAACATTTCTTCCAGAGTAACGAGCACTCCCAAATAAATACATCGGCATCAAATGTTAAAATATAGATGTTTATAGATAGGTTGACATTATAATCTCGTTTATGTGATGTTTCTTTTTTTAAAAAGGGTTTTTTTTGTTTTGTTTTGCATAACACTATTTAGTAAACCCCAAAACTAAGGGAAATTACCAAAGGAATAAGAACCATCATATATAATTAATCAATTTCTTGGGAGATTCAGATTTTTGTCTTTGAACTTCCATCTTATTTTATGTACTCTTAGTACACTCCTAGATAGCCACATTAATTTATGGCAAGTCTGATTTTTCTTAACATTATCCTCTATTCCTGGAATCTCTTTCACTGTTCACTCCACTTTCCAGCCTACTTTTTTCCCACCACAGATAATTCTAATTTAGGTTCATAGTCTTCCACAAGCACTGTTGTGCAGCTTTGTTTTGCTATTTTAGTTACTTATATGTAGGCTTAAAAATATAATTGTCTTCCCAGAACTTCAATATGTACATGTATCAGTTTCTACCCAGTTTTGAAAACAATCCAGTGAAAATTTTGCTCCACATTTTGCATATGCACTGTCTTACAGTGAAAAAGGGTAATTTAAGGTTTGTGTATACTTTCTGACAAAGAGTATATAAATGGAAAGAAATTATTAATTTTTTTTTGTTTTTTTGTTTTCAACACTTCAAAATGCAATGCAAAAAGTGTTTGCACATACATAATACTAGGATTCTAGAAACACCTTGCCCTTTTGAGACATACTAGAATACAAATTACTGGAATATATAGTAGATTTCAATCATATTCAGTTAACTAATACTTAACTATCTCAAACATTGGCACTAAGAATAGACATAAGGTGAGGAAGTTCAGGAGATATTAGTAATCTGTAGATTTTCATGTAAACTCAGAGATGTAAACATCCCTCAGAAAGAAAAAAAAACTATCCCAAAGGGAAATATTGATTTATTACAAAAGAGGCAAAGATTCTGCATGTGTCTATTAGAGTGAACTAGCTTATCTAAGGTATTTTTATGGTATCTGCCCTACATGCATTCCCTCTTCTGAAAATAGAACTTGAATTTTCCTTTTTATCCTTCCCTAATTTTCAGTTTTCTACATTTCTGGTGAACTGATTCTATTTTTAGATCAATGAAATGACTAATAACTAGGTTCCATTTTCATTGTTTTGTACTTGGTACATTAGCATGGTCATACCAGATTTGTAGGTCTGATCTCTCTCCTGATTAATCAGTGTCCACGTGTAACAACTGTTAAATATCAGATAGGATGTTGTTCTGCCTAATATTGAATATATTGGTAAGAACTGATTCAGGAATGGGCAAATGGACCAAGCCAAGACAATCAGACCCAATTAGCACTGGTCATCAGACTGTTGCTTGAGCAACCCAGAAAGGGCTAATCTTTTTCTTTTTCTTTTATTATTTTCTTTTTTCTGACACAAGCCTAAAGCCACATGGTAAAATCCTGCCTATGAGTATGCTATCACAGAATGAAACAAATCTGTGAGTTATGGAATGAGAAATTATGTTCTGATTATATCATTCAAACCCGTGGTTAAAAGCCAATTCTGCTTTAATCAGCTCAAGTTGGGTTTTCTGTCACTTGCAACTATATTTCTTTTCTTCTTTTGTACCGGGTATTGAACCCAGGACATTCTAATATAACCTATAAGAATCTAACTACTTCTCCCCTGTCTTTCCATCATTCCTGACTTAACCTTACTTTTCTCTCTTCTTTCCTTACTGCTCTGCTGCTCTGATGGCTTCATTTGAGTTCCTACAGCATACAAAACTCTCACACCTCAGTTTGTACATAATGTTCTCTGTATCTAGAGTCATCTCCCCATTCTTTGCCTGGCTAGCTGTTCCTTCATGTCTCAGATTCAACTGTCATTTCCTTAGAAAGTACTAAGTCCTGGGCCACCTCTTCTAAAGTGGATCCCCTGTGTTTTTCTCTCTATAATTCTTTTGTTTTCCTTCATAGCATTTATCACAATATGTTTTGTACACATTTGTGAATTCACTTGTTTGATATCTGAATCCTTCACTAAACTTAAATTCTAAAAAAAGTCCAGGTCTGGGGATGTGGCTCAAGCCGTATCGTGCTCGCTTGGCATGCGTGCAGCCCGGATTTGATCCTCAGCACCACATACAAACAACAATGTTGTGTCCGCCAAAAACTAAAAAATAAAATTCATTCTCTCTCTCTCTCTCTCTCAAAAAAAGTCTCTCTCAAAAAAATAAATAAATAAATAAATAAATAAAGTCCAACAGCTGATATCTGGTCTATTCACCATCATATAACAAGTGCCATGCATAATGCCTGGCTCACAGTAGGTGCTTAAAAAAATACTTGTTGAATGAATGAATGATAACTTAGATAACATAGCATAACAGATGAAAAGTGCTTATTTCATTAAAAGCTTTACAGATCGGATGGTAAGAGATAGCAAGTCTAGGGAGAAACAGGGAATTCTGGAGTCACCAACCATCTAGAGGTGTGGAGGACACATACACGAGTATAGGTGGGTAAATCTAAAATTTTCAGAATCAATTTGGGGGCTAGATATTGTTCTTCACTTAAGGGCAAAAGATTACAGGATCAAGGTAGTTAAAAAATGGAAATACAGCCCAGCCTACATCCAGAGAATGACCTAGGAGCTCTTACTTAGAAATAAGACTCAATCTCTAAAGAGTCCCACCATATCCTGAAGCTGTGCCAACATAAATCTACCTAGAGTCTGTGCTTTCTTTATTGATATCCCTATACAGTGTTAGATCTTGAAAAAGAAAATTGGGTGTTTCATAAGCTAAGCAGATCAAATCCATCTTTGGTTGACTGCTCAATTCATTAATTTCTTGGCTCTTGGCTCTTTAATTTCTCCTGTTTTCTACCAGAATTTCCTCTTTTATATTCAAAAATACCCCTATGGGTTTTATGCTAATTGAAATGTTTAAATTCTCTTTTGAATGATGAGGAGAATGATGATATATTTTATAACCTCTCTTTAGCCATCATGGTTCGTAAGAAATCAGTTCATTCTAGACGTCCACTATGATGCCAAATGATAACTATCAACAATCTGTAGTCTGTAGCTAGTACAAACTCAGAAGAATAAAGTAATATTCCACTATAACTTTCTTACTTAGTCTATACTTTAAATCAAGTTTTCTCAGTGCTCTTTGTCCCTCCCTATAGCACTATCAACTATTTATTCCTTCATGACTAACTGAATTTGTAGGAGGTATATCATCATGTTTTATATACTTTATAAATAGGATTTTTAAGATAATGTCCCAAAGTTTCAAGAGTCTGAGTTTTATTTTCATTACAACATAGTGAAAATAGTAAGCAACAGACTTTTCCTGCTAATAATACTTGATAAAAATGGAAATGTGTCAATGCTTTGCTTATTTCATTAAATCAACACATTTGTTTCACAATATGCTTTGCTGTGACTATTTTCAAAAAAGTTAGACTTCTGGAAGTTTTAAATAACACATTTGTATGACAGCATCTCAAGATGGGTAAAACATTGTACTGCTGGGTACTATGGTGCTCACCTATAATCCTGCCAGCCTGTGAGGCTGAGGCCAGAGGATCCCAAGTTCAAAGCCAGCCTCAGCAACTTAGTAAGGCCCTAAACAACTTAGAGAGACCCTCTCTTAAAATAAAAAGTTCTAGAGATGTTACTCAGTGGTAAAGCGCCTCTGGGTTCAATCCCTGGGACCAAAAACAAACAAACATTGTACTAATTATTATCCTATTAACAAAAAACATTTGGTCCCCTTACTCCCTGTCCAGTGTTAACATTGTGGAACCCAGCATAGTACAAGGTGCAGAGGTGACTGCTCTGATCCATAAGACTCTGCAGAGGCTCTGTTTTAGGAATGATAGTATTCATTTTTTCCACAAGGAGGCTATATAAAGAAAATTACATAATCGTAAATGATAGATATTGTAAAAAATAATACACAGAAACTTACTCTTTTTCATGTTTCTCAAAATTTTCAAACTCTACAAAAGTGAAGAAAGGAAAAAGGTTAGTTTGTTTCCCTATAAAAAATCAAAATATTTTAACAAATAGAAATATAAATTTAAGTAAAAAGGATTAATTTCCTTAAAAACAACCATGAAAAATGCATAATTTTTTATCTTTCCATTTTTAATTCAGTGTACAATTTCCACTTGATTATATCTTGCTATTTTTACCATATAAGTATCCATACCACAAATTTAGAAATAATGCTATTAGAATGTCATGAGTAAAAATGAAGTTTCCACTTCTCTCATTTATTAGGAGCATTCCAGAACCCACAATGACTTCTGCATATAGCACTGATAGATAACCTTTCCCATTCCAGCCAAGAATTTTTCCAGCCAATCATGTTTTATTATATTCAGTTTACTTAGGCCCACTCCCTTAGTGTAACTATGATACTTCCTTCTCACCATTCAGCCAGCCCTTGTCCTTGGTCAGCCTCCTTTATAGAGGCATCTTCTTCAGGAACCCACCCAAATTTCTTTTTTATTCCACATTTCCTTGCATGTATGTTTTTAATCTGCTGCATTCTTACTTTATTGTTCTTAATATTTCATATAGGTATCACATAGTTATTCTGTCTAATAACCATACAGGCAAGTGTTATTATTTCTCTAATACCTAAGAGAACCACAATCTTCCATATAATAGATAATTAAGAAATTATTTTTTTGGAAATTTTTAGATTTTTAATAACTGATTTACCAGGCACAATGGTGCACACCTGTAATCCCACCAGCTTGGGAGGCTGAAGCAGGAGGATCTCAGAGTTCAAAGCTAGCCTCAGCAATGGAGAGACACTAAGCAACTCAGTGAGACCCTGTCTCTAAATAAATACAAAATAGAGCTGGGGATGTAGCCCAGTAGTTGAGTGCCCTGAGTTCAATCCCCAGTACCTGTGGGGGCGGGGGAAGTAATTTATTTATGAATCAAAAATTTTAGTGAAAATGTTCCCATTCAAACTGGGCATGGTGGCACATACCTATAATAACATCTACTCAGGAGGCCAAGGCAGGGGGATCACAAGTTTCAGTCCAGCCTGGGCAATTTAACAACAAAAAAAATACAGGCTGGGGAGGTAGCCCAATGGTAGAGTACTTGCCTCGTATCTGAGAGGCCATGGGTTTAATCACAAGTTCCACTAAATAAATAAGCTCCCATCATTGTCCTCCATCTACCTAGTTTCTAATGCTCCCCCTGCCCCATAGTAGTAGTTAGTTTGTTATATGTCCTTCCAGAGTTACTTAATGGATATACAAGTAAACTTATAGATAAATCACATTTCCCCCTTTTAAGCAAAAGTATTTTTAAGAATATTGAGAGTCTTCATTCTTTTTTTAGCTACATAGTATTCTATTGTGTGTGTGTGTGTGTGTGTGTGTGTGTGTGTGTATATATATATATATATATATATATATATATGTATAATGATTAACATTTGTGATGTTTCCAGTCATTTGCTTATAAATAATGCTGAAATCAATACTTGGTATACATACAATTTCATGTGCATGCAAGCATTTGTGTAGGAATTTATTCCTAGAAGTGAAATTGTTAGGTCAAAGGATATATGTATTTGTAATTTTTATATTACTAATTACCCTCTACATAAATTGTACCATTTCATACTCTCACCAACAAAATAGGTGTATGCTTATTTCCCCATAGCACCCCTAACATAGATTATAGTCAAACTTTTGGAATTTGCCACTCTGATAGATTAAAAGCAACATTTTTTCATTTGTGACTTTTTTTCTCTTATTGTGGATGAGGTTGAGAATATCAAATGTTTAAAGGGCAGAACATACTTCATTTGTTTTCTTTTTTTTTTAAAGAGAGAGAGAGAATTTTTTAATATTTATTTTTTAGTTTTCGGTGTGCACAACATCTTTGTATGTGGTGCTGAGGATCGAACCCGGGCTGCACGCATGCCAGGCGAGAGCGCTACCGCTTGAGCCACATCCCCAGCCCTTCATTTGTTTTCTTTGAAATATCTGAGCATGTATTTTTTACCCATTTTTATTTTAGGGTTATTATTCTCTGTTAATTTCTAGCAACTCTTTTTTTAATATTTATTTTTTAGTTGTAGTTGGACACAATACCTTTATTTATTTATTTTTATGCGGGTGCTCTGGGTTGAACCCAGGGCCTCACACATGCTAGGCAAGCACTCTATTGCTGAGCCACAACCCCAGCCCTTTAGCAACTCTTTTTTTTTTTTAAACTATAAACTTTTTTTTTTTTTTAACTATAAACTATTAAAAAAAAAAAAAAAACCTTTATGGGCTTTATGCCAGTTGCAAGAATATTTTTTTCCAATTTGTTCTTTGTTTTTTGTTTTTAAGGTGATTTTTTGGGGGGAGACAATGCAGATTTTGTGTTTTATTTGGTTGAATTTATATGTCTTTTTCTTCATAGCTTCTGGTTTATTAATCCCAATTATAAAGGTCATTAATACTCCAGGAATCTTTCCAAGGAATCTTTCCAAGTTATTTTTTTAAGTACCTCTATAAGTTGGGAGTTTTGTGTTTATTTGCTTGCTTGCTTGCTTGTTTTTTAAAATTTAAATCCTTTAGCAATCTAGAATTTATTCTGGTGTAGATGTGAGTTATATATCCTGCCTTTTTTTCCCCTAGGTAGTTGTTTATTTATTTAATGCAACCACAATTATTAAACCATCCATCCTTATCCTCTGATTTGGGATATGCCTTCATCACAGACTAATTCCTTTATTTATCTATTCTCTTTCTATTCTGTTGGTGGTTCTTTTCATACACCAATATCAGACTATTTCAATTACTGAGACCTTACAATATTTTAATATCTAGTAAGGATACTCTCCTTTCATTATATTTATTTGTTTATTTATTTCCTTGCTTGCTTATCTGCAGTTTTCTGGCTATTCTTGGTTTTCCTTCCTCTACCCATATGAACTTTAGAATCAGTTTGTCTAGTTCCAGTAGTAAAGAAGTTGGTAGTTTCATTAAGCATCTCTTAAATTTATTAATCAGCCTTAGGGAGAAATAAATTCTCAAAGAGTTTTTTTTCTTCATTTTGGCTTCTGTTAATTTTGATTATCGTGAGTTAAACAGTTTTAGTAAAGAGGTTTAATCTAATTTTCTATCTAAATGCTGGGGAAGAGAGAAACCTTTAGTAAGGAAAGCTTCTGGCATGTTTCCTAAATCTCCAATCTTCTTTACCTTACTCCTTGTGAAACTTTTTCCTGAAGTCTTCAATGTTTGTTTTGAAGACGTTGAATTTTTCATTGTTTCAGGACAGCTAGTAGCATAAGTTTCTACAGATTTGGCCTGCATACCTTGAACAAAGATAAAAGGGGGGAAAATGTTTTGTTGCATAGTTTCTTAAGCTTTTAGGATATACATAGATATATATTCAGATATACTCAGTAATTCTTGACTTTCTTTGGCTTTATTTTTACTATACATTGTGGGCTTTAGAAAATGTGTTCTTTTAGCTCAGTGGAAGAGCATCTGCCTACCCTGCATGAGGCAACTGGGTTTGATACCCAGCACTGCAGAAAAAAAGAATATTTATTCCTTTATCTTATTTAATCATTCTTTGTTGTTTTCCATTTGGTCTTTATTAACCTTTTAACATTCTCACTTTTATAACTTTTTTGGAAAGAAAGTACTGCAACTTACAATCTTCATCAGCAAGAAAGAAGGATTCTAAGGTTCTTTCTGGGAGTGGAGGTGGTGAGGGAGAAGAATCTTGATGGAAATCTATAATGAGAAAAGTATACAACAAAACAAAACTATCAGCTAAAAGTCTTAATGTCCAGACCTTTTTGGCTAAGCCAGGCACAGGCACGGTGGCACACGCCTGTATTCCCCACAGCTCAGGAGGCTGAGGCAGGAGGAGCGTAAATTCAAAGCCAGCCTCAGAAAAAGCAAAGTGCTAAGCAACTCAGTGAGACCCTATCTCTAAATAAAATACAAAATAGGGCTGGGGATGGGCTCAGTGATCCAGTGCCCCTGAGTTCAATTCCCTGTACCCACCCCCACAAAAAAGAAAGACTTTTGGCTTTGTTTAACTTTTATAATTAATTTTATAATTAATTAACCAGAACCTCAAGACTTTGTTCTCCTCTCTCTTTAGCCAATATGTCTATGATTCATCAAAAACTTATAGCTCACTTGCAGATGAATTCTTCCAAAGAAATTGAAATTGAATTTAATCAAGCTTCTAATCCTAACTCCTATTTGACAGGGAAATCCAGGAAATAGAGGAACATATTAAATAAAATCTGAAAGTACATTTAGTCAGATTCAGAATTTTAAGCAGTCTTTAGTATAAATGTTCCACTCTCTTCAAGATATACATGAGAAAATATAAAAAGGAAAGATATGTTAAAGATTTTAAAAATACTTAGGTAATATATAAACCCAATGCAATGTATAGACTTTGTTTGAATCCAGATTCAAATAAATCAACATAGAAAGACATTTGAGACAAGTGGAGAAAACTGAACAGTTTCAATGTTATGTAATATTAAGAAATTACTATTAACCCAAAAATAATTAATAATATTATGGTAGGTTTAAAATATATTTAGAATTCTCCATAATAAAGAATTTTAAATAACAGAGCTATTTTCCCATGATGTAAACTCCTAAAGATTCAGATGATGTTCCATTGACATAAGCTTCTCATTATACAGTGCTGAGTATTGTTAATATTATGTGCCTGGGTTCGAGCCTCAGTGGAACCATAACTAATAGGAAGTCCTCACTTTTGGGGCTGAGATTGTGGCTCAGCGGTAGAGAGCTCGTCTAGCACGTGCGAGGCTACTTCTAAAAAATAAATATTGTAAAAAAACATTATGTGAATACCTTTGAAAATGAAAGTGCAGTTAAGTACTATTGTTTCACCTGTCATTGGTCACTGGAATTTTTTCAGGTCTTTGAATTTGTCTATTAAGCAAGTTTTCTTGTTTATTTCTCTATGCTGGGTAATATGTAAAAGTACAATACTTATTTCCAGCACCTAATATAATAACTGGCATATATAGGCATTTAATAAATATTTGATAAAGTAGTTTATCATTTAGTTTGCTATTAGGAAATATTCTGAAAACTATAGCTGTCAACTATATCTGCTAGAATATATTAAAAATATCCTAGCAGATATCTTCCTAAAATACAGTTTCATCTGAATACTCCACTGATGAAGGATTCACAGTATTGATTATTTACTGCATTAACACTGAATTTCTAGCAGGGTACAGTGGCACATCCTTGTAATCCCAGTATCTCAGGAGACTGAAGCAGGAGGATTATAACTTTGAGGCCAGCCTGGGCAATTTAGCAAGACCCTGTCTCAACATAAAAAATTAAAAGGACTGGGGATGTAGCTCAGTAGTAGTGAGTTTCCTGGGTTAAATCCCCAGTACTGCAATTAAAAAAACAACAACACAAAACTAAATTCCTCTGGCTATCTTTGTGTATATGGTAAAATATACATAAGATTTACCATTAGTACATTTACAGTATTGTGCAACTAACACCACTAATTCCAGAACATTTCCTTTACTTCCAAAAGGAAATTCTGTACCCATTAAGTAATTACCCTTTATTCCCTCTTTCCCCTAGCCCTTGGTAAACTCTGATCTGCTTTGTGCTTTATAGATTTGCCTATTATAGAGATTTCATCCAACTAGCTTTCAGGTCCTTCAAATCTTGTTAAACTGCCCAGGCTGGCCTCTAACTTGTAATTCTTCTACCTCAGTCTTCTAAGTAGCTGGGATTACAAATGTGTACCACTGCTCCCAAAAAGTTAAAGAATTCAATGAGCAGAAATAATTGAGACTTGCATTATTAATGATGGTAAAATCTATATAATGGAATGCTACTAATTTTTTAAACTAAATTTATTTATATGTGACTGCATGACCAATATGGTTCTGCAACATGTACACTCAGAAAAATGAGAAATTATATCCCATCGATGTTTGATATATCAAAGGGCACAAATGCAATCTACTCTCATGTATAATTAATTAAGACAAAAAATTTTAAAAATTTTATTTTAATAAAATAAAACTGTACATATTAATGGAGTATACAATGTGATGTTTTGATACATGTATACAATGTGTAATGTTTAAGCCAGGTTAAATAAATCTCCTCTAATGCATATCATTTCTTCATGATAAAAACATTCAAAGTCCTTGATTTTTACCTTTTGAAATGTACAGTGTATAATTGTTTTTGGAATCACCCTGCTATGCACTAGTAAACCAGAACTTTATACTCCTATCTAATTATAACAATATCTACTGTTAAAATCTCCAGTTTTATCCATGTTGTCACAAGAATTTCATCTTTATTATGGCTGAATAGTATCCCATTGTGTATACGTGCCATATTTAGTTTATCCATTCATAAGTGGGTGGACACTTAGTTTGTTTTTGTTTTTGTTTTTGTTTCTGTTTCTTAGCTATTGTGCATAATGCTGCAATGAACATGGGAGGGCAGATATTTAACATACTGATTTCATTTTCTTTGGATACAGATCCAGTAGTGGGATTGCTGGGATATATGGTATTCTAACTTAAATTTTTAGGAACTTTCAAAATGTTTTCACTAATGGCTGTGCTAATTTACATTCCCACCAATCTCCCATTCTGTAGGTTATCACGTCACTCTGATAGTTGTTTCCTTTGCTGTACAGAATACTTTTATTTGATGTAATCCTATTTATTTTTGCCTTTCTATGTTTTTTGGAGTCTTGTCCAAAGAAATCCTTGCATTTTCCCTGTGTTTTTTCTAGTCGTTTCTTAGTTTCAAGTCATACATTTAAGTCTTTAATTTATTTTGAATTGATTTCTGTAACTGGAGAGAGATAAGAGTCTAGTTTCATTCCTGTACATGTGGGTTTCTGATATGGTTTGCATATGAGATGTGCCCCCAAAGCTCCTGTTTTAATGCAGGAATACTTGGAGTTTATGTAAAGTGACTGAATTGTGAGAATAGTTTACAATCAAACTAACTGGGTGGCAACTATAGGCAAGGGGGCATGACTGGAGAAGGTAGGTCACTTGGGGTATACCCTGGAAGGGTTCATCTTCCCTGAGGCCTGTTCTCCTTTTTCTCTCTGCTTTCTGGCCACTTTAGTAGAGCAGCATTCCCTTCACCACACCCTTTCACCACAATATTCTGCCTCACCTTGAGCCCAGAGTAACTGAGTTGGTCCACCAGAGGCTGAACCTCTGAAACTGTGAACTAAGATATTTACTAACGTTCCCAGCACCATTTATTAAAAATACCATCATTTTTCCAATTCATATTTATAGCATCTTTGTTGAAAACCAGTAGATGAATGAGTTTTCTTCTAAGATAGCTATTATTTTCTTCTGGACTATGTGTGTTTTTACTGTCAATATTATGCCATTTGGATTACTATAACTTTGCAGCATATTTTTTAGTATATTTTGAAGTTAGGTAGTATAATGCCTTTTTGCTTTGTTTTTTTCTCTTTATTAAATTATTTATTCTAATTGTTATATATGATGGCAGAATGCAATTCATTTCATATTATATAGAGAAAGCACAATTTTTCAAGTCTCTGGTTATACACAAACTATTTTCACACCATTCATGTCTTCATACATGTACTTAGGGAAATGATGTCTAACTCATTCCACTGTCTTTCCTACTCCCATTCCCCTTCCCTTTCATTCCCTTCCCTTGCTTTGTTCTTTTTGCTCAATTCTAAAAGATCCTATCTGAAATATGTTTTTAAAAGATTATATAAGGAACAGAATGCTAAAATCCATCTTCACCTTGCCCACAACAAAACAAACGTTGTAGTTTGAGAAAACCAGAAATAAATCAATAAATTAGCAGAGGTTACTATGAGAACAATGAGACCTCCTGAGGTAAATTACTCTAAACTTAATGAATTGTTCTTACAGTATAAATACTAGGGCTAAATATCATATACAACCAAAAGAATTTTTACCTGATTTGGGACTCTGGAGTTTTACGTTCTAGAAGAAAAAAAGAAAAGTGAAAGAATAATATATATATATATATATATATATATATANTATATATATATATATATATATATATATATATATATATATATATACATACACATACATACATACATACATATATATATACACACACACATATGTATATATATACATTATACAAATTCAAAGCAATAAATGGCATTTCTGTAAATTATTTTTCAAAATATATCTATAAAAAAATATTTAAAAAAATATATATATATATCTATAGAGGTGAAATGTATACCAAATTTTTCCTAATTCATAAGTGTGCTTCAGTACAGTTTTATATAAAATTTTACATATTTTTTTCTTATATCACATGGCAATTAGTCAAACATTGATCCCCTTCTGACTTATTTCTTTCCTACTAAAACACTTTCTTGAAAATTTACTTGGAAGTAAGTTGTTGAAATTGTAGTCACTTCATGACATTAGAAAAGGAGTGATTGGGGAGGGGGGATAGTTGAGGATAGGAAAGGTAGCAGAATACAACAGTTACTAATAGGGCATTATGTAAAAATGTGGATGTGTAACCGATGTGATTCTGCAATCTGTATTTGGGGTAAAATTGGGAGTTCATAACCAACTTGAATCTAATGTATGAAATATGATATGTCAAGAGCTTTGTAATGTTTTGAACAACCAATAAATAAAAAAAAAAAGAAAAGGAGTGATTGTTCTTTACTCTGAGAGTTAAGATAAAGACCATTACTTGTGTACATATTATTAACATTAATAACAACAGTTACTGGTACATTAAAATTATAATTTAAGAGGTATAAAATATTTTACCTATCATCATTGTAATGGTAGGAACTTTTAAGTGTTGAGTTAGTTACTTTTTTTATTTTTGCAATTTTAATATTGTTGGTTCAAAGAATATACAGAAATGCATAGCAGATTGTTAGAAGTGTAGATTTTTTTTCTTCCAGATGCAGGAAACATATTCCAAAGGTCTATCTTAAATAATATGTACACATGTCATTTTAAAAATTACTCTTTATAATGTTATCAAAACTAACATGATACAGACTATGAAAAAGCTACCATCATATAAAATATTTCTTTGCCTTAACTTTAAGAACCAGCCCAAATGTTTCTTCTTTCACTGTCTTCTTGATCACTTCCAACCTGAAAGTATCTTCTATGCTTTGACTCTCCTTATCTTTTACAGAACATTGATCATATTTATCTTGCTATAATAAGTATAAATAAGATGAAGACTTATGTATACATCCTGTATCTCAACTTCAAGTTTCTTAAGGTCAATAATTGTGTCTTTCACATTTTTCTTATTCCCCACATCCTCTAGAACATTGTATGTAGTGTCTACTTAAGAGAATGATAGGTGCATGGAATGAAATTATAGTCTGTTCAATCTACATGAACCAAATCAGAAAAAAGTTATTGACCTTGTTTGGCCTAAGTCTCACAGAGTCATCAAGTGTCTTTGATTCAGATGTTCCACTCCATTCCAGTGAGGTTCCAATTTTCACCTTCACAGTTGGAGATGAGGATGTGGGAGCACTCGTTGAGAATTCGCCTAGAAGAAAGTGAATATGGCCCAATTCTTAGGAGTGGTGCTCTTCTTTGAGAAATCAAATGTTTTGCTGGGTGTCATGGCACACACCTATAATCCCAGTGGCTGAGAGTTGAGGCAGGAAAATTGTAAGTTTGAGGCCAGTCTCAGCAAATTAGCAAGGCCATAAGCAACTTAGTGAAACCCTATCTCAAAAATTCAAAAGGACTGGAAATGGATTGGAGTTGTGGCTCAGTGGTAGAGTGCTTGCCTAGCATGTGAGAGGCACTGGGTTCAATTCTCGGCACCACACATAAATAAATAAAATAAAGGTCTGTAGACATATATATATATATATTATATATTATATTATATATATATTATATCTATATATATATATATATTAAAATATATATATTTTTTTAAAGGGGGGATGGGGAGGCTGGGGATGTAGCTTGGTGGCAAAGCACCCTGAGGTTCAATCCCAGGAACAACAACAACAAAATGTTGCTCATCAGTAGTACACAGAACACTGAAGAGAACTGAGAAGTAGCACCATATTGTATACTTATTCAACTGTACTCACCTGCTTCCTCTACTACAATAAAAGACTCAGGTGTCCGTTCAGGAAGTGGAGGGGGGATTTCATCATCCATTCTAGGAAAAGTTGCTATCCACAATGTCAGAAATACAATCACAAGTTTTAATAAGAACAATCCAAAGGAAATTCTTACATTATAACCTAATGCTAAACATAAATTTAATAGAATTTATATTTAAATACCATTAAAGCTGGTATTTATTCACTCAAGGATAAAAGCAGCAGAACAAATTTGTCTTTAGGTGCAAACCCAGGAAGTTTTTACTTATTCTTCAAATTTTTTTTATTCTAAAAGCCCAAAAGTATTTTTGATTGAGTCACTAAGAATTAGGATGCTTTGGACTGGTTTCTGCATAACTCTTTCCTCTTTTTCTTTTCTTTTTTATATTGAATACATAATAAAGTAAGCACTTTGACAAGCTGAAGATTCCATTATACAGCAGATAAAATTATAAAGATTTTAGTATGCCTTCTTTATTCCACACAAAATCCCAAGAATATGGATGTTTTTCCTTTTATTTCTTTTTTACAAAACAAAGGTTTTACAGAAAATTTTAAATTCTGTTATAAGAAACTGCCACCAGATGGCATATGTGTCAATGTTGCTACAATCCTTGAAAATAAGGATTTGTGGGGGTTTTTTTGTTTTTTTTCTTTTAATGATTATGATGCTCTGAGAAATCTTAGGTATTTTGGTTGTGTAGAAAAAGAAGATATGCTTAAATTATAAAACAAGACCAAAGTATATAAAGTAATCAAAGAAGAAACTTCCTAGAATTCAGATAAAATATTTTTGCAACAAAACTACAAATAATCTACACATCTATCTATAGAGAAACACTGTACATGGGCTGGGAGTGTAGCTCAGAAGTCAAGCCCTGTCTGGCATACATCAGGACCTGGGTTTCATTCCTGGGACCAACGAAAAGAAATTATACAATAAAGAATGTTATAAAACAAAACTTTTTCTCTACTAAGTAGAATGTTCTTAGTAAATTATTTGATGGTATGCTTAAGAGAATTAAAATTACTCTTTACTTTCCCTCACCTGCTTTCACATCAAATTATTATAACCTGAGCTGGAGATGTAGCTCAGTGGTGAAAAACATGCATAGCATGCCTGAGGCTCTGGTTTCAATCCCTAGCCCCTCGAAGTAATAATTATAATAGTTTCTTAGCAGGATCTTCACTTCTACTTTCAAATGAATCCATTAAACAATATATATAATATGCAGAATCCAGAATTGTAAAACAGATAAAATATGAAAGTAAAGGTGTGTCCTAAGATAAAAGTTTTACACAAAATGCCAAGCAGATCTTCTCATCTATTAAATTATTACAAAAGGGCAGGAAATCAGGTCCTCCCCTTTCAACTCCTGCAGGAAAAGAATTGAATGCTTTAACAATATGTTAAATTCATTAGAGCAATATGATTGTGCAACACAACTTTTGAATGACATGTGATACTACTGATCAGATATTTTCCACTGTTCTTTGGAAGCTGTTTATGTATATTAACTGTGGGCCTTTGATAAACATTTCTAGGAAAGAGGATTGCCTCCTTCAGGAATTCTCTTGTTGACTCAGATCCTTTATTAGATCTGAGTGCCTTCTCTACCACCTGTTTCATGGAATACTACATTTGATATTGTTTTCAGCTTATCACATTGTTAAAATACTCTGGAGTTTATTTCTTTAAAGATGAGAAGAAGAAAAAGAAGCAGAGGAAGAGATGGGATAGGATGAGAAGAAACCAAATATTCTGTAGAGCAAAGTGAAATCTAACAGGCTACAAACTTTAAAAAGTAACTTACCCACTGTGATTGCTTCTTGTTTCAGTGATGGAGAATTGGTCAGAGGATTCAATGCCAAAGAATCATATGAATTATAATAAGAAAAAAGGGTTGGAGAGGATGTTGGCAATGAAGAAGGCAAAACAGTTACATATTGCTTTTCAGGTAAATCAAGGGACATTTTAGAGTCAGAACTACTTGGAGGCAATGATGAAAAATAAGGATCTTCCACCAAAGACATATAAGAACAGACACCAAATGCACTGGAGTCATGCTGATTTTCATTAGAGGCATTACACATTTGGTGCTTAGAGTTATGTGGCAGTGAATAATTCAGTTCTTCTGAAGAAACGTGCATCACTCTTTGAGACTGCAATTTGACAAGATGAGAATCATGAGGTTGAGTTTCCAAATATGAAAAGGTTTCCTGAATGTTCAACTCCTTGCTTTTTCTCTGCTGTGTGAATTCAAAGGGAGTTGATTTGGTCCGTGTTACTGGCCCCTTTGAATTAAAACCCCTTCCTTCTGCATTTACAGGCTTAGAATTAGAATAAGCCCCAAACAAACTGGAGCTGAAGTCCAAACTTTGATGCTTGTGAAGGGGTTCCCCAACTACTGGTAATGGCTTAGTCTGCCATTTCGTGGTTGTGTCAGCATTTTTGTTACAATCATAATTTAACTCCAAAAAGTCAAAAGAAGGGCTTGACTTAGCAGAGTGCAAAGTGAAATCTTCTTTTGCACTTATTTCAGAAACCCTAAAGTTGAAGGAAGAAGCTTCTGCAATTCCTTCCTTTGTCCTTTGTTTGCTCTGCTGTTTCATCATTTTCTCTTCTTTTATGGTGCTGAAAAAAAAAAAAAGAGTAATGACAATACCATGCCTCAAAGAGGGCTTTTCCCCATGTAACAATGAAGTACAAGCATGATATTCTTCTCCCAATTAGTCAACATTTGGGTATGTAAAATTGTACTCACCATTCTGGTAAATTAGGGAAACAAGAATTTGTTTGTTGAGTAAGATTTTGTTCAGGAATGAAGTACACTGCTTGAATCTTCAAAAGAAAGAAATCAGAGATGGTTTTTTAGTAAGGCCATGTCCATGAAATATTTTAGCATTCAGAGGACCAAGAAGTAATTTTTCAGAAAATACAAAAATCTGATTCATGAAAGATTTAGATGAGCTTCTGAAATATTGAACCCAGCAGAAACTTGTTCATATACTGAGATTAAAAGTATCAGAATAGGTCTGGGATTGTGGTTCAGTGGTAGAGTGCTTGCCTAGAACATATGAGGTACTGGGTTTGATTCTCAGCACCACATTAAAAAAAAAAATGAATAAATAAAGGTATAAAATAAAATTTTTTAAAAAGTATTAGATAAAGGATGAATTTACTAATAGCATCATCTTTTCAAATACAGGAGTTTTAAAATGTTCTTAGGGGTAACTTCAATCTTTAGAACATTCTAACTTCAGAAATTTTAGCATGTCAATCAATTAATAGGTGCTTATTAGGTCCCTGCATCTATCTCATCTTGTTTACTCTTCCTTCTCATTTGCTCCAGGTATAATGGTCTGCTTGCCATTCTTCACATGCCAAATTTGTTTCCAGTCCAATGCTTTTTACACTTAGTATTCCCTCTGATTTATACATTCTTCTTCCAGATTTTGCATGGTTGCCTCTTTCTAAGTAATTGGATCTCTGCTTAAATGTCATCTGCATAAGGAAATTGTCCCTGAATACTCAACCTAGAGTCATATTCCCAGACCTATGTAGCCACTCTCAATCTTTATTTTGTTTTTAAAAAATTAAGAAATTTGTTACTGGGGCTAGGATTGTGACTCAGCGGTAGAGCACTCGCCTAGCACGTGCAAGGCCCTGGGTTCCATCCTCAGCACCACATTAAAAAAATAAATAAAATAAAGATACTGTGTCCAACTACAACTAAACAATAAATATTTTTTTAAAAAGAAAAAGAAATTTGTTACTGTGATTCATGGACTCTTAAGGTACCATTGATTAGAAAGTATATGCTGATTTTATGGATGGAGTTAGAGAATATCATGCTAAGTGAAGTACACTAATCCCAAAAAAACAAAGGCCAAATGTTTTCTCTGATACGTGGATGCTAATCCATAATGGGGGTGGGGCATGGGATGAGTAGAGGAACTTTGGATGGGGCAAAGAGGGGTGGGGCATGGGGTAGGAAAGATGGTGGAATAAGATAGACATCATTACCCTAGTTACATGTATGATTGCACAAATGGTGTGACCCTACTTTAGGTACAACCAGAGAAGTCAAAAATTGTGCTCCATTTGTGTACAATGAACCAAAAAGCACTCTGCTATCATGTATAACTGATTGGAATAAATAATAAAGTATATGCTGATTTCAGACATGTGAAAATGTAAAAAAAATAATACTACTTGCTATGGGTTTGTGTCACCTCAAAAGGTATGATGAAATCTAACCCATGATATCTGTGAACATGATCTTATTTGGAAATAAGGTCTAAACAGATTGTAATTAGTTAAGATGAGGTCTGATACAGGCAAAGATTGGAGTATGTTATCTAAAAGACAATGAATGCAAAGGATTGCCAACAAACAGAGAAACAAGGAAAATGCAAGAAAGACTCTTCCCCTAGAGCTGTTAGAGCCTAGTTCTGATGACACCTAGATTTCAGACTTCTAGCCTCCACAACCATTAGAAAATAAATCTCTGTTGTTTTAAGTGCCTCCTACTTGTAATACTTATTACACCAGCCCTAGCAAACTATTATAGAGACTTTCATACTCACTTTTAATAATGTATAGAAAGACCAAATTGAAGATTGGTAAGGAAATAGAGGACTTGAAAAACACTGTAAGCTAAAGAGACATAACAAGCATATATAGAACACTCCACCCAACAGCAGCAGAATACATATTCTTCTCAAGTGCAGAGAACATTCTCCTTGATAGGCCATATGCTAGACCACAAAACAAGTTTCAACACATTTTTAAAAGACTGCAATCATATTTTCTTAATCACAATGAAATGAAACAAAACTAGAAATAACACAAGGAAAACCTGAAAATTCAATATTAACACAATTAATGGATTAAACAAGAAATCTCAAAGAAATTAGAAAATACCTGAGACAAATGAGAACAAAAAGACAACTAAAGTTATAAGAAACAGTGAAATCAGTGCTAAAAGGAAAACTTAACAGCTGTAACTGAATACATTAAAATAGAAAGATCCCAAATCTATAGCCTAACTTTTATAAGGAACTTGAAAAAGAAAATTAAATCAAACCAAAGCTAACAGAAAGAAGGAAATAGTGAAGATTAAAGTGGGAGATAAATGAAGACTAGGAAAAGACAGAGAACAAATCTAAAAGTTTGTTCTTTGAAAAGATCAACTAAATTGTCAAACCTTTAGATAGATTGGCTAAGGGAAAAAAAAAGACTCAAATTACTAAAAGTCAGAAATGAAAATGTGGACATTACTACCACTTTTACAGTAATAAAAAGAATTATAAGAGAATGTGATGAACACTTGTACATCAACACATTGGATAACCTAGATAAAAATGGGTTTGCCAATCTACCAAAACTAAAGAAAAATTGAAAATCTGAATAGACCTACAACCTACAACCTCCCAACAAAGAAATGTCTAGTAGCAAAAGGTTTCTACCAAACTTTAATTAACACCAATCCTTCACAAATTCTTTCAAAAAATTGAATAGAAAAGCACCTGTCCTAACTCATTCTATGAACTTAGTATTTGCCTGTTACCAAAGCCAGACAAGAGATACTACAAGAAAAAGAAAATTACAAGCCAAGTACAGTGGCATATCCCGGTAATTCCATCAACTCAGGAGGTTGAGGCAGTGTCAGCAATTTAGCAAAATTCTGTCCCAAAAAAGAAAATTTAAAAGGGTTGGGGAAAGCTCAGTACAATCCCCAGTATGGAAAAAAAATAGTATCCTTTATGAATATTGATGTTAAAGTCCTCAACAAAATATTAGCAAACCAAACTCAACTGCATAATTTAAGGATTATACACCATCACTAAGTGGTATTTATTCTCAAAGCAAGGATAGTTCAACATGAAGAATTGATATAATTCATCACAATAATAAGATAAAAGGAAAAACCCCACATGATCATCTCAATTGATGCAGAAAAGTCTAAGATAAAAATACTTATCAAACCAGGAATATAAGAAAACTTCCTGGACTTGAGATGTAGCTCAGTGGTAGAATGTTTGCCTACAATGTATGAAGCTCTGGATTTGATCCCCAGTGATGCAGGAAAAAAAAAAAAGGAAACTTTCTCAACACTATTAATATCATATACAAAAATGCACAGCTAACAATATATTCAATGATGGAAGACTCAAAGCTTTACAAGCCCTAAGAACAGAAGCAAGACAAGGATGTCAGTTTTGCCACCTATATTCAACATAGTATTGAAGTTGTAGAGTTCTAAAGTTCTAGCCTAACCAATTACAAAAAAAAAAAAAAAATGAAAGGCATCCAAATTGGAAAAGAGGAAGTAAAATTATCTATTTTCAGATACGATCTTCTGTCAGGAGGATTACACCAAAAACCTGCTAGGGGTGGGTGGGAAGAATAGAGGTATTTTGGACTAGGCGGGAATTTAGGGAAGGGAGGGGTCATGGGGACAGGAATCAGACATTATTACCCTATGTGTATATATGGTTACATGACTTGTGTAACTCTACATCAGTACAACCAGACAAATGAAAAGTTATGCTCCATTTATGTATAATGTGTCAAACAAAATGCATTCCACTGTCACATATAACTAATTAGAACAAATAAAAAAAATTTTTTAAACCTGCTAGAGCTAATAAATTCAGTAAATTTTTCAGGATATAATATCAATGTTGCATTTCTATATGTACTAGCAATGAACCATATGAAAAGAACATTAAGAAAACTATCTTATATTCGATAAAGGGGCTAAAAGCATGCAATGGAGGAAGGATAGCATCTTCAACAAATGGTGCTGGGAAAACTGGAAATCCATATGCAACAAAATGAAACTGAATCCCTTTCTCTCGCCATGCACAAAAGT
>NW_026000077.1:2261180-2274325 GCF_001458135.2 Marmota marmota marmota
ACACTTCTCAGAGGAGGATATATAATCAATCAACAAGTACATGAAAAAATGCTCACCATCTCTAGCAGTCAGAGAAATGCAAATCAAAACCACCCTAAGATACCATCTCACTCCAGTAAGATTGGCAGCCATTAGGAAGTCAAACAACAACAAGTGCTGGCGAGGATGTAGGGAAAAGGGTACACTTGTACATTGCTGGTGGGACTGCAAATTGGTGCGGGCCAATTTGGAAAGCAGTATGCAGATTCCTGGGAAAGCTGGGAATGGAATCACCATTCATTCGACCCAGCTATTGCCCTTCTCGGACTATTCCCTGAAGACCTTAAAAGAGCGTACTATAGGGATACTGCTACATCGATGTTCATAGCCGCACAATTCACAATAGCTAAACTGTGGAACCAACTTAGATGCCCATCAATAGATTAATGGATTAAAAAAATGTGGCATTTATACACAATGGAGTATTACTCAGCACTAAAAAATGACAAAATCATGGAATTTGCAGGGAAATGGATGGCATTAGAGCAGATTATGCTAAGTGAAGCTAGCCAATCCCTAAAGAACAAATGCCAAATGTCTTCTTTGATATAAGGAGAGCAACTAAAAACAGAGCAGGGAGGAAGAGCATGAGAAAAAGATTAACATTTAAACAGGGACAAGAGGTGGGAGGGAAAGGGAGAGAGAAGGGAAATTGCATGGAAATGGAAGGAGACCCTCATTGTTATACAAAAGTACATATAAGAGGATGTGAGGGGAAAGGGAAAAAAAATCAAGGGAGAGAAATGAATTACAGTAGATGGGGTAGAGAGAGAAGATCGGAGGGGAGGAGAGGAGGGGGGATAGTAGAGGATAGGAAAGATAGCAGAATACAATAGTCACTAGTATGGCAATATGTAAAAACATGGATGTGTAACCGATGTGATTCTGCAGTCTGTATACGGGGTAAAAATGGGAGTTCATAACCCACTTGAATCAAATGTATGAAATATATCAAGAGCTTTGTAATGTTTTGAACAACCAATAAAATTTTAAAAATTAAATTAAATTAAAAAAAAGAAAATAATTCTATATATGACATAAAGTAAAATACTTAGGTATAAATTTAACCAAGGAGGCAAAAAACTTGTACACTGAAAACTAGAAGGCATTGCTGAATGAAATTAAACAAAATATAAATATATATTCCATGTTCATAGAGTAGAAGCCTTTATACTCTTAAGGTAACAGTATTACCTAAAGTAATCTATAGGGTCATTGCAATGCTTATCAAAAGCCCAGTGGCAAGGTTTAAGAACTCATATTTCCTCATTTCAGAATTTGCTATAAATCTACAGTAATTAAAACACTGTGGGCCAGCCACGGTGGTACATGCCTAAGGCAGAAGGATTAGAGGCCAACCTGAGCAACATGGCAGGACTCCAACTCTTTAAAAAAAAATACCAAAACAGTGTGGTATTGTTGTAGGATGGACTATAAACCAATGTAATAGAACACAGAGCCTAGAAATAAATCCTTAATTATGTGGGCAAATGATTTTCAACAAAGGTGCCAAAATCATTCAATGAAGTATAAATGGTTCTAAGAAAACTAGATATCCAAAAGAATGAGGTACCTTCAAAATATACAAAAGCATATCCAAGAATTAACATGAAATTTATCAAAGACAATTATGTATGGCATGTACATCTCTGTAAGAGCTAAAATGTTAAAACTGGAATATTTTTTACATAATGGATTTGACCATGATTTCTTGTATATGACACCAAAAGCACAGCAACAAAAGAAAAATAGACAAATTTAACTTCATCAAAATTTAAAACTTTCATGTATCAAAGGATACAATCAAGCTGAGTGCAAGGGTGCATGCCTATAATCTCTGCAATTTGGGAGATTTGAGGCAGGAGGATCACGAGGTCAAGGCCAGCCCCAGCAACTTAGTGAGACCTTGTCTCAAAAAATAAAAAGGGCTGAGGATGTAGCTAGGTGATAGAACACCACTTGGTTCAATCCCCAGTACCACATTAAAAAAAAAAAAAAAGGAAAAATGATTGGAAAGAGGGGCTCACAACAGAGTAAAAAGGCAACCTACAGAATAGGAGACAATATCTGTAAATCAAATATATGATTCAGGGTTAATAGCCAGAATAGAGTACTCCTAAAAGTCAACAACAACAAAATAAAAACCCGATTAAAAAATGCGTGAAAGACTTGAAGGGATTTTTTTTGAAGAGATATTTTTCCAAGAAGACATACAGTAGAGGATGCAGTTTAGTAGTGGAGTGCTTGCCTATAAGACCCTGGGTTCAACCCCCAGGACTAAAAAGGAAAGAATCAGTGTATTTCATGTGAATTACCAAGAAGATATACAGATGCACAATAAGCATACAAAAGATGCTTAATATCACTAATCATTAGGAAAATGCAAGTCAAAACTACAATAAGATACTACTTCACTCCCATTAGGATGGCTATCATACAAAAGAAGGTGAAAAAAAACCAGAAAATACCAAGTATTGGTATAACCACTTTGTAAAGTAGTAATAGATTCCTCAGAAGACTAGGAATGGGCCCACCATATGACCCAGCTATCCCCTCTTTGGTATTTATCCAAAAGAACTAAAATCAGGGGCTGGGGTTGGAGCTCAGTGGTGGAGTGCTTGCCTTGCATGTGTAAGGTACTGGGTTCAATCCTCAGAACCACATAAAGATAAATAAAGGTATTGTGTCTATCTATAACCAAAAATTTTTTTAAAAACCTACTATATACTATAGTGATATGTGCATACCAATGTTTGTTTATAGCAGCACAATTCACAGCAGCCAAGTTATGGGAACAGCCTAGGTGTCCCTCAGTAGACAATTAGATAAAGAAAATGTGGTATATATACACAATGGAGTTATACTCAGCCACAAAGAAGAACGGAATTGTGTTATTTGCAAGTAAATGGATGGAACTGGAGAATATCATGCTAAGTGAAATAAGCCAAAAACAGAAAATAAAGGGTAAAATGTTTTCTCTTAAATTTGGAAGCTAGAGAAAAATTTTAAAAGGTGAGTGGGGTCTCACGAAAATAAAAGGGAGAACTGTGGGATAGAGGAAGGGGGAGCAAAGGGGAGGAAGGAGGGATGGAAAAGGGAAGGAACAGCAGAATGAAATTAACCAAAACTATGTCATGTGCATGTATAAACATATCGCAATGAATTCTATTTGTATAACTATATTACACCAATTTTAAAAATATCAAGTATTGGCAAGGATATAGAGAAAGCATAAAGTTTATGTACTACTAGAGGAAATGTAAATGGTACAACTTCTATGAAAAACAGTATGGTGGTTCCCCGAAAAACTAAACATAAAATTACCATATGATCCAAAAATTCCACTTCTGAGAATTGAAAGCAGGGACATGAGATATTTGTACACCCATGTTTATAGCAGAATTACTCATAACTGCCAAAATATGAAAGCAACTCAGCTGTCCATCAATGGATGAATGGATAAATAAAATGTGGTAAACAATGTAATATTGTTCAATCTTAATGAGAAAAGAAATTCTGACACGTGCTACAACATGGATAACCTTAAGGACATTAGGCCATGTGAAGTAAGCCAGACACAAAGGTAAAGTTCATTCCTTTTAGATACCTACAGTAGTTGAATTCATAGAGATAAAAAGTAGAATTTTGGCCAGGTTTGGCCTATAATCCTTGTGGTTCAGGAAGCTGAGGCAAGAGTATGACAAATTCAAGGCCAGCCTCAGCAAACTTAGTGAGACCCTGTCTCAAAATAAAAAATAAAAGGAGGATCAGGGATGAAGCTCAGTGGTAAAGCACTCTTAGGTTCAATTCCTAACACACATACTCCAAAAAAGAATGTAGAATATTGGTTTCTAAGAGCTAGTGGGAGGGGAGAATGGGCAGGTATTGTGTACAGAGTTTCTGTTTAGGATGATGAGAAAATTCTGGAAGTAAAGAGTGATGATGGTCACACAAATTGTAAATGTATTTGATACTACTGTACTGTACGTTTAAAAATAGAAAATTGAAATGATGTATTTAACCCAATAAAAATATTAATTAGAAAATGTCTCCTTTTCCATTTCCTGGTGTACAAACTAACATTTGGTAGAATTCTCTGATGAAACTTGTGAACCTGGGGATTTCTTCTTGGAGAGTTTTTAAATTATAATTTAATTAATTATTAAGAACTATTCAAGTTATGTCATGCTGAGTGAGTTATGGTAGATTGTATTTTTCAAGGAAGTAAGCCATTTTGTACAACTTTTCAAATATCTGTGTGTACAGATGTTATACTATTCTTTTATTATCCTTTTGGTATCTGCAGGATCTATACTGATAGCTCCCGTATCACTTCTGGTATTGGTAATTGTTATTATTTCCCTTTTTATCTTTGTCAGTCTTAGAGGTTTATCAATTTTATTGATGTTTTCAAAGATTCACTTATTTCTCTATTTTGGGGGGTTTACTGATCTTCTCCATTATTTTTCTTTTTGTTATGTTTTCAATTTCATTGATTTCTGCCCACTATTATTTATCTTTTTCTATATTCTTGAAAATGAGAGCTTAGCTTATTGAGTTGAAACTTTTAAAAAATATATTTTTAGTTATAGATGGACAAAATACCTTTATTTATTTTTATGTGGTGCTGAAGACCGAACCCTGTGCCCCATATATGCTAGACAAGTACTGTATTTCTTTTTTTAAAAAATATTTAATCACAATACCTTTATTTCACTCATTTATTTTTTACGTGGTACTGAGGATGGAACCCAGGGTCCTGCACGTGCAAGACGAGCGCTCTACCGCTGAGCCACAACCCCAGTCCCAAGTACTGTACTTCTAAGCCACAACCTCAGCCCAAATTGAAACTTTTATTAGTTTCTAATATGCACAAATCCCAGTGACTCAGGAGGGTGAGGTATGAAGATTGCATATTTGAGGCCAGCCTAGGCAACTGTCTAGACCCTGTCTCTAAAAGAATTAGAAGGGCTAAGATGTAACTCAGTGGCACAGTGCCCCTAGGTTCAATCCCCAGTACTAAAAAAAAAAATTTTTTAATAAAACATAAATTTCCCTCAGTACTGTTGGAGCTCTATCCTATAAATTTTGATATGTTGTATTTTCATTTTTGCCCAATTCAAAGTGTCTTTTTCGAAAATTTCTGGCCAGGCACTGTGGCTCACTCCTGAAATCCCAGTAGCTCAGGAGGCTAAGGCAGGAGGATTGCAAGTTCAAAGCCAGCCTCAGCAATAATAGCAAGGTGCCGAGCAACTCAGTGAGACCCTATCTCTAATAAAATACAAAAAAGGGGCTGGGGATGTGGCTCAGTGGTTGAGTGCCCCTGAGTTCAATTTCTGGTACCCACCCCCAGTTTTTTTTCCTGAAGACTTCCTCTTTATCACTATTTGAGGAGGCATCCTGGGAGTGTGCCTTTGACCTGCAACATACCATACCACATCTCTGTGAGAAAAGAGAAAGGCAAGCTGCAACAGCTACACTTCTGGATGTCCGTGACTTCTGCACCACTGTCCAGCTCTACAAAAATAACACTCTATGCCACCATAGAAGGCTAACTTTTTTTCCTTGGTTCCTGGGGTTAAACCCAGGGGTGTTAACCACTGAGCCACATCCCCAGGCCTGTAGACATGGCCTAAGTTGTCCAGGCTGGCCTGCAATTGCTGCAGTCCTCCTTGAGTCTCTCCTGAGTCTCTGGAGATTACAGGCTTGAGCCACCATTCCCAGCCTGGCCTGAACTAATTCTTCAGATGAAAATAAGACCAGCTTGTTAAATGAAAGGGTCAGGAGTAGACGATAGAGAAAATCCTGTTCTCAGGGACCCTACTCTGCTCCCCCCCACCCAAACAGGAGAGGCTAGAGTGAAAAGGGAATTAGTTTCCCCTAGAGGCATTATGACTGGGTACCCTGCTGTGACACCTAACTCTGCCTATTTTTTTATATGCCTAATTTCTAGCAGTCAATTTTTTTGGCATTAACGTTCCAATTTGGGGAATTTCCAGTCCTAACCCTTCAGCTACAAAGGGAATTCAGGGTTTTTACAAACTTTAGATGTTCTCTGGGTTCCCATGTACCTTTGAGTCTGGTTACCCCAAAGGGGGCTAGGAATGTTTGGACCTGGGACCAGCAGAGGTTTAGCCATTGCTCAGATTTGCATGGGAAGATTGCTCAGTGCTAGGTCCAAGGGTGGGAGGCATCTGCCAAGGGAGAAGTGCTGTTTTGTCCCCAGCTATTTCTTTTCTGGGTGCTGGGGATGCATTTCTACACCTACACCTCACATGCTAGGTAAGTGCTTTCTGTGTGAGCTACGTCCCCAGTCCTGTACATTTTTTGAGATCCTGACAGGTTGTCTAGGCTCTCTGCACTTGATTTATCTTCCAACCTCAGACAAGTAGTTGGCATTACAGTCATGTGCTACAACTCAGCTGAACATCATCTTTAATAAACTGTTTTCTTGAAACAAAACAAAAAGGCTTCCTCTTTAGCCCAAAGGATTCTTAAAAGGGTGTGGTTTGGTTTCCAAATGTTTGGATGTTCTCTTGGTATCGTCCTGTTACTGATTTCTAGTTTGATTCCACTGTGGTCAGAGTGAAAGGGTAAAGTTTCTAAGCTGCTTCTAAACTGCAAAGCCTGAGTTAAAATGTAAAAGACCGGGCATTGTAAAGTTCCTAAGCTGCAAGGCCTGAGTTAAAAAGTGAAGGACCAGGTATTGTTAAGTTCCTCTGCTACACCCAGAACCTGAAATTCCTGAGGCAGTTAAGACAACGCCCTACTGGCCATTTAGTTGATTAATAGCCTAGGGCCCTGTGCGATCTTGCACGTAGGCATCGCAGGGCCTAAACCAATCAGTTTGAATGTGTACCCCGCTTTAGAACTGACCCCCGCCTGACCTGTTCCCGCCAATGAATGAACTAATCATGTTTAGGAATTGTTGTTTGATTTTCCCGCGGTGTATGATGATTTGTTAAAGGAGACTGTGATGTATGTAAAGTCCCCGCCCTCCCCAAGAAGTGTACTTAAGCAGTGCTCAGCCCCTGCTCTGGCTCTGGGCTGCTCTCCCTTCTTGAGTGAGCACGGAGCCCCAGCGCGCTGGAATGGATCCCCAATAAATCCCCTTCTGCAATTGCATGAGTCAGTCTCTTGGTGGTCTCTTCCTCCGACACTTCGCCGGACCCTTACATTAGGATACATTCTCTGTGATTCTAATTCTTTTAAATTTTTGATATTTGTTTTGTGACTCAGGATATTTTCTATGTTCAAGGGGCACTTTAAAAGAATGTTAATTTTTGTATTGTTGAATGAAATATTCTATGAGTACTAATTTGATCCTATCAGTTGATGGTGAGTTCTATATTCTTAATGATTTTCTGTCTAATTGTTCTATCAATTATGGAGGGGGGTTATTGAAATCTCTAATTATCTGTGTGGTTTCTCTTTTTTAAATATTTTATTAGTTATTAATGGACCTTTATTTATTTATTTGTTTATATGCAGTGCTGAGAATTGAACCCAGTGCCTCACGCATGCGAGGCAAGCGCTTTACCACTGAGCTACAACCCCAACCCCCCTTGTGATTTCTCTATTGCTCCTTTTTCTTTACATATTTTGTTGCAGCTCTGTTGTTTAGTCCATAACATTTAGGTCTACTACATCTTTTTTTTGTGGACTGCCCTTTTTTTTTTTTTTAATCATTGTATTATGTCTTTTCCCGTCTCAATAATGACTTTTTTGGCTTTGGTCTACTTTATCTGATATTAATATAGCTATTCCTGCTTTCCTTTGACTTATGTTTATATGATATATCCTTTTCCTAACCCTTTCAATCAACCTCTATATTCAAAGTGAGTTTCTCTTAGATAGCATATTTTTATTCACTCTACAGCAAATATAAATTGGTATATTTAGACCATTTATATTTAATGTAATTATTGATGTGATTTGGTTTAATTCTGACATTTTATTTTGGTTTTCTATTTGTCTTCTGTTTCTCATTTCTCTCTTTTTTTTTCTTGAATTTTTCCCTTTCCTGAATCTTTTAGAATTTTATTTAATTTACCCATAGTGGTTTTTTTCTTTTTCTTTTTCTTTTGTTTTGTTTGGGTACTAGGGATTGAACTCAGGGGCACTTGACCACTGAGCCACATCTCTAGCCCTATATTTTGTATTTTTTAAATTTAGAGACAGGATCTCACTGAGTTGCTTAGCACCACCTCACTTTTGCTGAGGCTGGCTTTGAACTCGAAATCCTCCTGCCTCAGCCTCTCAAGCTGCTGGGATTACAGGCATGTGCCACCAACACACGTCTAAATCAATCAGGATCACTCCAGGTGAATTTGGGCTGACTAAATACACAGACACAGAAAGTACATTTTTCTTTGGGATTATTCAGCAAAGCCTCTCTGCTTCGGCTCCCACAAGGGAGGTGAGGGAAGCAGACAAAAGAGGAAGAGGATGTTCTGAAGCCCCTTCCTATTGAGGGGAAGACACAAAGAGGAGGGGTCAGGTTTCGGGGTTGAGTCTAGCTTCCTGATGTCTTGTGGTGAGCAGATTGACTGACATCTTGGAAGGTCACACCCAACTCTGGTGCTATGTGGGATTAAAAGGCAGAGCAAGCGAAAAGGACACATAACGTGCACATCCCAGTTAGAGAGGCAGTGTCAGTCCAGTCCACTCATGTACTTTGCTCATAGTTCACAAACACACAGCCCATGGTTGGCTCGCAACATGCCTACCTGTAGTGTTTTTAAGAGTGTGTGTATCTCTTTCTTTCTGTGTTGTTAGTGATTGAATTCAGGGTCTTCCTTGTGCTAGGTAAGAACTCTTATCACAGAGCTATACCCCCAGCCTGTATCTCTTTATATAAACTTTTTAGTGGTGGCTCTAGGTATTTCATATATTACATGTATTATTTATGTTATATAATATGCAATGTTATATGTAAGTATGCTTGTATATTCAGATATAGATATAAAATCAGTTTACTGGTGTTATCACTGTACCAGTTCAAGTATAGAAATCATCTCCTTTACCTTTCCTGCTACTATAATATAATCATCTTAAACATTTCTCCTAAGATATTTCAAACCACATCAGACAGCATTATATTTTTGCTTCAGTTGTTAATTGGCATTTGGCCAAATTGTAATAGTTTTATCTTAGAACTTCAACTAAAAAATCCTTTGTACATTTTAAAATATTCTCAAAATCTAATGATATAAGGAACTGATCAACAAAATAAAGGGACAACCTATATGAAATGGAAGGAAATATTTGTAAACCATAAATATGATAAAGGGTTAATATCTAAAATATACAAGAAATTCATAAAACTCAATAACAAGAAAACAACCTGATTTAAAAATTTGTAAAGGACACGGAAAGGTGATTCTCAAAAAAACATTCAAATGGCCAACAGGTATATAAAAAATGTTCAACTTGCAAATTAAAACCAGAATGAGGTATCTTCTCATGCTCCTTAGGATGCTATTACCAGAAAGACAAGAGCTGGGGTATAGCTCAGTGGTGTATGCACAAGGCCATGGGTTCAATTGCTAGCACCCAGGGCAGGTGGAAAGACGAGAGAAGAAGTATTGGCAAGGATATGGAAAAAAGGGAACACTTATACAGTGTTGGTGGGAATGCAAACTAGTACATCTATTATAGAAAACAATATGAATATTCCTCAAAAAGTTAAAAATAGAACTACCATATGATCTGAGTATATCTAAAGGAATTGAAATCAGTATACTGAATAGATATTTGTACTCCTTAGGTTTTTTTTGCAGCATTATTTACAATAGCCAAGATATGAATTTATCCTAAATGTCCATCAATGGATGAATAAAGAAAATATGCTCATGTGCACAACAGAAAACTATTCTGCCTAAAAAAGAAGAAAATTCTGTCATTTGTGATAGAGACACAAATATTGCATAATGTCACATGTGGAGTCTAAAAAAGTCAAACTCATAAAAGTAGACAGCACAATGTTGAGACTGACCAGAGACTGGGGAAAGAGAGGTATTGTAGGGATGCTGGTCAATGGATATGAAATTTCAGTTAGAGAAGATGAATAAATACAAGATGGTGAATATAGTTAATTACAATATGTTGTATACTTAAAAATTGCTAAGAGCATGGATTTTTAAAGGTTCTCACCACAAAAAAATGATAGGTCTGTTAATTAGCTTAAGTTAGTCATTCCACTATGTGTACATGTATTAAAACATCATGTTGTACACCACAAATGCAGAGAATTTTTATTTAACAATTTTTCAAACTTAAAATTTTTGATGGGAATCTACAAACAAAATAAGACTAGTGTGGCCATGACTTCATTTTATATTTGTCACTTATACTTCTAACTTGCCAACAACTGTCTAAAACATGGGATCAGAATATATGTTTGCCCTGAGTAAGTAAACTGTTTTCTAACTTTAGCTGAGAACTGTAAATAATAAGTTAACCAAAAGATTAATTTTCTAAGTTCTTTCACCTCAAATTAATTTTTCCTCTACTGGAGATTTTCAGTGCAGCCCTATGCACACCTGATACTCTAATTTAGTTGAGTGTAAATAGATAAATCATACAACTAACCTGAGAATGGAAAAAAAATTACAAAGTATCCAAGTTAAACTTTACCTCTCTCCCAGAGTATTTATCTCCAATGGCATCCAGGTGTCTCTTAAATAATTCTACCACAGCATTGTAGACCAGTTCATACTGTTCCTGAAGAGCATCATAAACCAGAACAAATGAAGAAAACCAAAAATCTTGGTGAACTACAGAATAAGATTTCAGGAACATAAATACCCATCAAATATCAATATGGCAGACCTGAGAGGACCACCAAACATAATTTATTAAACTTAATAACAATGCCTTATGTTTATGTAGTCCATTTCAGATTTCAAAGCACATTCAGGCTACTAGAAATAGCTGAATATTTTACATCATTTTAGCTAATGTACAAGATCTTATGGCATATTTCTTTTATGTTTTAACCCCACTTTCTTACTTATCTTTCCTTCCATTATCATTCCTTCCATTATCATTCCTCTAATTCCGTTTTCTTTGCTCACAATTAAAAAATTTATTTCATCCTAGATGTATTTCATGTAAGCCACCTTTACTTTTCTGGAAAAAGGTAGATAACAGTTGGCATACAGAGAGAGAGAGAGCAAGCTAAAATATGCCTTATCTAACTTGACAATTGCTCTGCGAAGTAGGTAGGTTATTATGCCTATTTACAGACTGTTTGTCCAAGGTCATTCGGAAGTAATTTCTAGAACTTGGTTTAAAAACTGAATCAAGTTGCTGAAACTTTATCCTAGTGGAAATATCAAAGAAAAATAAATGTGTGAATAAGGCTTGGAAATTTGGGATTATAAAAGGATACCCATAGAGAAATGATACCTCTACTATTATAAGGTTTATGGATTTTCACTACTGAATGTTTTCCTTTATGTCTACTCAACTACTTTCTCTGATATATTACACAATCCCACTCAAATAAAAAAAAAAAAAAAACTTTTTCTAGAGGTACTTTTAGCAGGAAAACAATGTAGGGTCTTATATTACCCAACACAGCTATAGTACACTCTTTTAATTTTTTTTTTTTAAGAGAGAAAAATCAAACAGGAAATACTCATCTGGCTACACTGTCATTTTGTGGTTAAAGTAATGTCAGAAAAAGCAGCTATGACTGTTAAGATATTTGTTCAGCGAGTCATTGATAATGCCAAAATGTGAGGGCTTTTTCAGCTGTCTCTAACTCTTGAAAGTAGGGTCTGGACTTAGTGAGACCCTGTCTCAAAATAAAAAATAAAAAGGGCTGGGATATGGCTCTGTGGTTAACTGCCCCTGGGTTCAATCTCTGATACCACACACACACATACACACAGTAGACCTGGAGTAGAATTTTTCTAAAATGGGGTATGGTTTTATTAATTTAGTATTACAACTGGGTTGCATACTTCCTGTATTTTTATGGATCGCCCTTCTTTCAAGTCTGACAGCACCAAACCAGCTAATGCTTTCATTTCACATAAACTTTCCCCTTATAGGTTGATTGTAGAAAACACCTACAGTCAACACATAAAAAAATAATTTTTTTCCACAAGCTATTAGTGGAAAGCCTGTGTGGGCCCAACAAATAGTCCTTCATATTTTCCCTTCAGTTCACAAATTCTAGATTAAAATTTCTAAACTGCCATTGTCAGTTGTTTTATCTTTAAATCTAGGTGCAACTTCATTTATAAGTGCTTGAAACACTTTGGGGTCTTCCTACTTCAAAGTAAACAATTATGCAAAAACAAAAAACCCTGGCATATACTAAACATCAATAAATATTTGATGAGTGAAAGAGTAAATGCTAAATTCCATCTTAAAGATGGAGACCACTTAGAAATTACTGATACAGATTCATGAGTGAAATTAATATTGTAGTCTATGAAAGATTTGAGCTAGGAAGAGATCCTAATAGAGTAAACAAGCATGGGTAATCTGAGGGAGGGTTTAAAGATACATAACATAGTATGATTGCAATTATTTTTTTTAAGTATGCATACACTAAGGACAAGAAAAACTATAGAAAATGGTAACTATCTCTAGATAATTTACTATTATTATTATTATTATTATTATTAATTTTTTGTACTGGGGATTGAACCCAGGGGCACTGAAGCCACATCCCCAGTCATTTTCTACTTTTTTTTCATATTTATTTTTTAGTTGTAGGTGGACATAATAACTTTATTTCATTTTTATGTGGTGCTGAGGATTGAACCCAGTGCCTCACGTGTGCTAGGTGAACGCTTTACTACTGAGCAACACCTCAGTTCCCCTTTTCTACTTTTTATTGTGAGACAAAGTCTCACTAAATTGCTGAGGCTGGCCTTTAACTTATGATCCTCCTGTCTCAGCCTCCAGATAGTAAATCCAGTGGGGACTATAGACATATTCCACTGTACCCTGCTAGAATATGATTGATTTTAATCTGAATTTTTGTGGTTTCCTAAAATGATCATTTAAACAGTTTAAATGTTACTACCTTCTAAACTAGAAATTATGATTCCCAGGCTGGGGATGTGGCTCAAGTGGTAGCGGGC
>NW_026000077.1:2276355-2292384 GCF_001458135.2 Marmota marmota marmota
GGGAGAGAGAGAGAGAGAGAGAGAGAGAGAGAGAGAATTTTTTAATATTTATTTTTTTAGTTCTCGGCGGACACAACATCTTTGTATGTGGTGCTGAGGATCGAACCCGGGCCGCACGCATGCCAGGCGAGCGCGCTACCGCTTGAGCCACATCCCCAGCCCTTAATACATTCTTAATAAGAAATATAATATTGGCTTCTTAACATTTTCCAAAACGACAGTTAAATATGAGGAATGAAAATAATTTGACTCAGGATGAGGGATATAGAAAAAATACTGGGAAAAGAGTTAGAGAAGAGCATTTAGTAGCAAATTGGTGTTACAACAGCCAGTGGTTTTGGGATATCTTACAATTAAACACAGAAATGAAGCAAGACTCATAAACACATGTTCTGATCTGTTCACTATAGTGCATACCTGAGTTTGAACTAACGAAGGCCTCTGTGTTCTCATTTCCTGGATCAAACTGAAAACACTGAAGTTCTCAGGAATTATCTATTAAATAAAAGGGGAAATATCTTATTCCTTTATATCCTTTGTTAACAAATCATTCCCACTCTTTCATAGTCTTGTACTTCTGTGACATCTGCTCTCTTACCATGGGATAATATCAGAAAAAAATGCATTTTTAAAAAGAATATGGTTTCTCATCAGTTGCATCATGATTTAAAGACTTGTATTTTCCTTAGAAAAGATTTTAAAACAAGTTTAAAGTGAGTTCACATGGGGGTGATCAAATGACTGAAACTAAAGATACACGAGACAAGGCTCAGTAGATAAGCAAATATGAGAGTTTTATGAAACAAAAGAAATTAGCAGATGGATCTAAAGCCCATATTTTAAACTTCCCATATCCTAGTTGGTATTTATTAATTATTTATAAAGGGCTGTGGATGGGAATAATTGTCTATCATATGGAAAACCCTGGGTTTAATCCATGGTAGTGGAAAAAAAATATTAAAGGGGGCCCAGGTGTCACTCAGTGGTAGAGCACTTGGCTAGCACGTGTGAGGCACTGAGTTCAATTCTTAGCACCACAAAAAATAAATAAAATAAATAAAAGTTAAAAAAATAAAGACTAAAAATAATAAAATCTCAGTAAAGGTAAAGTGCCCTGGATTCAATCCCTAGATCCCCCCCATCCCTCCCCCCAAAAGATTTTTTGGTTAAAATACAAATTTTGATTGTGGTAAATTGAGTCCATCATCCATCTGCTAAAGCAGTTTGGATGAAAAAAGGGCAAATAACTATGTAATTTGGGGCAGTGGTTCTCAAATTTTAGCATGCACATGAGTCACATGGAGAGTTTTCTAGGCTCCAACTCCAAAATTTCTGTGATCAACCCATGGTATAAGGCCAAAGTATTTGTGTTTCTAATAACTTCTCAGATAATGCTGCTGTTTCTGTCTTGGGGCCACACTTTGCCGTGCTGGGGATCAAACTCAGGGCCTCATGCAAGCTAAGTACTGTACCACTGAGCTACCCTCAGCACCCAGGACCATACTTTAAAAACGACCTACTTAGGAAATGATGTTTAATCATCTGACAAAATGGATCTACATGTGAATTTTCCACAAAAGATGAATCATGAGAGTGTTTTGAAAAACCAACTATTCCTAAGTCTGAAAGCAATGGAGTAAGCAAACAGGAAGTTCATGCTGAAAGAAACTTACCCCATCTTTAAGCAACATCCATGTATAATCAATAGCACAAATAACACCTGTCCTTCCACAGCCAGCACTGAAATTAAAGATCACAGTTACATGTATACTTGTAGAGAGTGGATCATTGACAATAGCCAGAAAATTTCAATAGTAGATTTGAAAAAAGAAGAAATCTGAAGGTAATTAAGTTTTTTAAACCCTACCATTTATCAGAGCATGTTTGCCATGCTACAGTGAATCTCAGGACAGGTCCTAGGCAACAGCCAAGAGTTACTAGAGCTATATTATTCACAAGTAACAGAAAAATATGACTTTAATGCTCCAATTGAATTTTATAGTTTTCTTCTGCTCTTGACCTTTTCCTTTCAATCATGGAGTCCTGGCCAGACTGACATTTGGTTCATTCTAAGTAGAAGGTTCATATATGGCAACCTACCTGCAGTGAATGCATATAGGAACACTGTCATCCTCTTGGTAACAACGCATATCCCAGATGAGTTCAAGGATAGGGTCTATAGAAGAAGGCACATCATGGTCTGGCCAATTCTTATAATGAAACTGGTAGATAATTCGAGTTTCCTATAATAAAAATAGCTAGAATAAGAGGAGAGTTCAAGGTTGGGACTTCACCTCATCCTACCAAAAGATTAGTCTACAAAGTTGCATCTATTTTTTCCTTTTGCAATGTACTCTGTTTTATTCTCTATAGATCTCGAGTAACTAGGTTCCTTTGAGAACAATTAATATTACTTGAGGTCTCTTACTATTGCCTAATCCTCAATTGCCCCATTCATAAGAGAGAGATTTTTTTTAAAATGGTCCAAACCAGATCTTCCCAAGTAGTATATCAGACATGCTGACATATTAAATCCCTTTACCTTTAGAAAGGCTGAGTAGGGCCTATGGCAGTCTGAGCTCTCAAATTTGGCCCCAGTCTATTCACTATTCAGCCTCTATTCATCATACAGATATTATCATTTTATGTGTATGTCATATGTAGACTAGACTGGGGAGCATTATATCAGAAGTCTCTTGAAAATAAAGACTTTTTCAGGATACCAAAGACCCCACTACTCCCCATAGTCTCATGTCTAGCCTCACTAACACACATATATATTTAGCTGCCTGATCTCTGTAGGCTTTTGAGTTTATCATTCATTTCTGTTCTATACTTACACTATTGAACTTGGCTTTTAGAGTCCTGATTATATAATCCGATTTCCTTTTTTCAGCTTCCTAAGAAAAAGAAGATTTAAAATATTGGCAATTTCAAAGACAAGCTGTCTGTAAGGTAGAATTTTGCTCAGCTATAATGGGAACAGGCATCATACTTACACAGGATATGGAGAAAGGGCCAAATTGCAGCTGCATCTCTCCTGGCTCAGCCCAGTAGCGCTCACACTTTTTCTGTTACACAAAGCACAATGCAGTGATTTCCTTCTTTATAATCTAGTTTGTTCTGGGAAATAAAACCCCAACCCTCATTCAGAAGTAGGTCTTTCACCTTAGGTTAGACATTTCTAATCCCTTTGGGATTCAACCCCTACATCCAGACTCTCATGAAATCTCCAAAGGATGGGAAGACAAACATTAAAGGATATAGAAATCATAGACTTCTTAGAAGTCTGAAAAAATAGAAATAGGGATCTATGATCTATTTTTAGTATTTCAAAAGAACTAAAAGAAATTATATGTTTACAAAAACAGTTACACAAGAAGTTTCCTTGGTTTTCATTAGAACTGCCAATTCTTAATGGCAACAGTATGTTAGAATAGTGATGTCCAGAAAAAAATATGTGATTTTCTGATAACCACACTCAGGTGGGGAGGAGGGAGGGTGGAGGATGGGAAAGGCAGCGGAGCACAACAGACACTAGTATGGCAATATGTAAATCAATGGATGTGTAACTGATGTGATTCTGCAATCTGTGTATGGGGTGAAGGTGGGAGTTCATAACCCACTTGAATCAAAGTGTGGAATATGATATGTCAAGAAATTTGTAATGTTTTGAACAACCAACAATAAAAAATTAAAAAAAAATAAAAAATAAAAAAAAATAAAAAATGAAAAATAAGAAATTATTTTTAATAATATGTCTCAACTCAGTGTTATACAAAATTTTGGCAGGGCACAGTGGTGTACACCTATAATCCCAACAGCTCGAGAGGCTGAGGCAGGAGGATCACAAGTTCAAAGCCAGCCTCAGCAACTTAGTGAAGCCCTAAGTAACTTAGTGAAACCCTATCTCAAAATAAAAATTAAAAATGAATGGATATGTGTCTCAGTGGTTTAGTGTGCCTGGATTCAATCCCTGGTACAAAAAAAAAAAAAATTCAACATGTAATCAACAGATAATAGTAGATATTTAACCTTTCTTTCTTTTTAAATCTTCAAAATCCTGTGTATATTTTATATTTATAGTAATTTAATTAGGATGCTAACTTTTACTAAAAATATTTTCCTTCCACTTAGATTAAATAAAATTCACATTTGAAAAAGGTTCATATGCCCAAGTTGTTCCAATCATACGTAACAAGTTTTTTAGTAACTAAACTGAGTATTGTTTATAAATTTAAATCAATTAAAATAAAATAAGATAACTTAGTTCCTTGATCACACTAGCTATATTTTGATTGCTTAATAGCTACATGTGACTAGTTTATACAATTTTGGACAGCACAAGATTAGAAGCTCTGATTGGCAGTTAAAAATATCTGAGTAGGGCTGGGGCTGTGTTAGCAGAGCACTTGCCTAGCATGTGTGAGGCACTAGCACCACATAAAAATAAACAAATAAAATGAAGGCATTCTGTCCATCTACAACTATCAAAAAAAAAAAATCTGACTAACAGAAATGAGAAAGTGAGGGCTGGGGTATTAGCTCAGTGGTAGAGCATTTGCCTTGCATGTGTGAGGCATTGGGTTCAATTCTCAGCACCACATATAAATAAATAAAATAAAGGCCATTGACAACTAAAAAAAATTAAAAAAAAAGAAATTAGAAAATGAATTGTTAGTTTAAAAAGCAAACATTGCTTTTATTTTAAAAGAGAAAGTCTACTGAGAAAATGGAGAAAAGGGGTTCTTAGGGGTGGATAAAACCCTATGAGTCGTATGGCATTCCCAAAGTGAAAACTAGGAAGATGACATGATTTTTACCTAGGCATATTTAAGTTCTGCTGCCAATTTTCCCTTTTTCCTTTACCTTCAGGTCAACAGGTACTAGAAAATAACTCACCTTTCCCATTTCAAACTCCATACATGCCATTACAATGATCTGGAGAGATGAAATAGAAACTTAAAGCAGCCATAGAGACAGAAAGGGCAGTTTAATATATGGGTCTCAGTCAGAAAGCATTACTCACTGTTTTTCTGTTTTGCTTTGTTTTTTAACCAGAAAAGAAATTCTAGTAACTTATATAAAATGTTGCTCTCACTCTTCCTTCTTTCTGTCCCCACTTCCCTTTTCTCTATTCAAATCAGAAAATTTGTCTTACCAAAAGCCTGTCAAGGTAGGAACTTTCATTTCCTTGAACAAGAATGACATTGTAATTTTAATAAAAGTGGTCTGAACCCTAAAATCCCATCAACCAATTTTAAAAACTCTGGTTTTAATGGGAAATTTTTGTCACATTCTGATACTCTAGCCCTGTTATCCCTAAGAACTGGAGAATAAAGTAACAGACACAACTTTGCACTTACCAGGACACTATATTCCCAAATCATCCTCCAGAAGTCGAGGAGAGTTGTAAATAAAGGACCCTGGGTGGCAATATAAGCCTTGGGTCCATAAACTCCCTAAAGGAAAACAAAAATTACATGAGATGTCTATAGATAATACCCTCTTCTCACCAAGTCCTTTTCCCATTCCCTTTTTTAGGTTCCTAGAGAAAAAAATGGAATGCTTTTATTTCCTTTTAGTATACCTTAATGAAGTTGGCATTGATATAGTTGGAGTCTTCATCAGAAGTTATTAGGGACAGTTCTACCCGGCTATGATCATCTGTAATAACAAAAGAAAGACATAGTGTAACTAAAAAGGCTTACATAGAGGGTTAAGTCGGAGCCTAATATTGTGAACAGTAGATACCGTGAATGTCGAGTAAGTGAGTGAATGAATGAATAAATAAATATCTCTTGCAGACTTAATTGTACAATTATAATTTGTCAATGCTACTTTCCAGATTAGGAATCATAGTAGTCATTTAGTAAAAGGAAAAATGATTAAACGTGAGAGTAATTACATGTTTATAGAGAAAAATGGAACTTACAGGGCAAAATATCCTTATATCTATTTTTCTTGATATTCTTGGGCCTCTGTGCCACGGTTGTAGGATAGATCTTGTCTGCCTTGTATTTAGTAGATTGCCTTTTCAGCTTCTGTAATAAAATACCAAGAATAATTAATTTTCCTAAAGAAAGGAGGTCAGAAGCTACCTCTAGGGAGCTTTCCTTCTCCACTTTCGAAACATTCTACTTCAACCCTTTTAGCATCCTCTGGGGTTGACTCCATTCAGGACAGGGCACAAGAATTGCAGAATTCAGTGACATTTGGAGAAGTGAAAAGATCACACTTACTGCAGTTGAGCCACATATAGCTAAAACTTAAAGGTTAAACTGATGAATATTTTAAAAACCAAATGTCTTCTGAAAGAAAGCTACATGCTGTGCCCAATGGGGGAGATATTAAAAGTTGACTTTACTTTCTTTATAGGTACTCTTTAGTTCAATGGTCAACAGGAAGCTTACTAAGTTCCATTAGTTTATTTCAGATCACTTTTTTTTTTCTAAATGGAAATAGAACTTAAACTGAATAAAATCTGCCTAAAGCTAGATAAATTTCAAAGATTGCAGTCCCAAAAGGAATCAAGTGTGATTTATTTTTTTTTTTTATTTTTATTTTTTTTAATATTTATTTTTTTAGTTTTCGGCGGACACAACATCTTTGTTTGTATGTGGTGCTGAGGATCGAACCTGGGCCGCACGCATGCCAGGCGAGCGCGCTACCGCTTGAGCCACATCCCCAGCCCCAAAATATTTATTTATTTAATTTTTTTTTTTAGTTTTCGGCAGGCACAACATCTTTGTTTGTATGTGGTGGTGAGGATCGAACCCGGGCCGCACGCATGCCAGGCGAGCGCGCTACCGCTTGAGCCACATCCCCAGCCCTCAAGTGTGATTTAAACGTTGAACCTACCCTTCAGCCAAACAGTGCTCTAAATAGCATGACATTCTATTGGTAGAACAGGATCTAGGCTGGCAGGGGCTAGCATTACATGGTTGAACAAGAGCTAGCATTATATGGTTGAACAAGACAGTGAAGTTACTCCTTAAAATTATATTCTCATTTTCTAATACTGTAACTATAGATCAAAACTTCAGGTCAGAGGAAATAATAATTCCTCTTTGGCTCCTTGATAGGGATCAAACTTGTCCCAAATTTTATCTCCCTTACCAAAGAATCCATATCAACTAGATCTGACTTGTGAGAAGAGAGGGAGAAACATCTTAAAGAAGAAAGGGAGAAACATTTATGATAATTGATGAAAGTTTGTGTTGAATTAAACTAAAGAAAATAACTTTTATTAATTTTCAACCTTGGAGAATTGGTCATCGGAGGAGAATTGATTACCTCCTATGGACTAGCTCCCTCAGCATCTCCTCAATATTCATTCTCTGTAACTTTCTTCTTGAAATTTCTTCCTTCCTTGGCCCTTATTGGTCTAAATTATCTTGGTTCTCCTCTTTGATCCTCTGTGCTTTTCTATCTTCCGAGAACTACACAAATTTCCGATGTTAAATCTTCAATTCTCTGCTCTTCTCTTACTATACATACATTTACTCAGAGATATCCTATACATATCCTTCTATATCCTATAGAAGACATACAAGTGTTTGTTGATTTATTTAAGTGATTCAAATAGAATTATATCCCCAATCCATGTCCTAGACACTTGAGAATCTTATTACAGCCTCAGACTCAGTACATTTAAAACCAAAGTCATAATCGTCCCCACTATAATTGTCAATGGCACTATCTTTTTTTTTTTTTTAATTTTTTATTGTTGGCTGTTCAAAACATTACATAGTTCTTGATATATCATATTTCACACTTTGATTCAAGTGGGTTATGAGCTCCCATTTTTACCCCATATACAGATTGCAGAATCACATCAGTTACACATCCATTGATTTACATATTGCCATACTAGTGTCTGTTGTGTTCTGCTGCCTTTCCTATCCTCTACTATCCCCCCTCCCCTCCCCTCCCCTCCCCTCTTCTCTCTCTGCCCCCTCTACTGACATTCATTTGTCCCCCTTGTATTATTTTTCCCTTTCCCCTCACTTCCTCTTGTATGTACTTTTGTATAACTCTGAGGGTCTCCTTCCATTTCCATGCAATTTCCCTTCTCTCTCCCTTTCCCTCCCACCTCTCATCCCTGTTTAATGTTAATCTTCTTCTCATGCTCTTCGACCCTACTCTGTTCTTAGTTACTCTCCTTATATCAAAGAAGACATTTGGCATTTGTTTTTTAGGGATTGGCTAGCTTCACTTAGCATAATCTGCTCTAATGCCATCCATTTCCCTGTAAATTCTATGATTTTGTCATTTTTTAATGCAGAGTAATACTCCATTGTGTATAAATGCCACATTTTTTTTTATCCATTCATCTATTGAAGGGCATCTAGGTTGGTTCCACAGTCTTGCTATTGTGAATTGTGCTGCTATGAACATCGATGTAGCAGTGTCCCTGTAGCATGCTCTTTTTAGGTCTTTAGGGTCCCTCTACCTTGCCGGCGCAGGGGGAGGGGGCGGCTCTGCCTCTCAGCAAGCCGCTGCTCCTCTTCTGCCAGTGGGTCGCAGGCCCGCCTACCTTGCAGGAGTGATTGGAAGCTCTGCCCCTCTGCGGGCCACTGGGCCTTTTCTGTTGGTGGTCCCAGTTCCGCCTACCTGGCAGGCGCGGGGGTTGGGGGGCGGCGCACTATCTTTATTCTAAACAACCACACTTTAGAAAGTGAGTCACGTGGAGTTCCCCCTTTTCCACAATTCCACCTCTACTTTAGTTAGCACATTCAACTGATTCTTACCATGAAATGTCTTGCATCAGTCTTCCTTCCCAGGCTTACTAGAGATACCTTCATTTAGGCTTTTTCCTTAAATCTTGTTAACTCTTAGGTACTTGTTAACTCATCTTCATGCATTTCTTTCTCCACATTCATTGGGCATAATTCTGTTAATTTAATTTTACTAAAATACTGCTTTTCTCATCTGTCTTATGCACAAAATAACTTCAATGAATCACTTTTAAAAAATTTTTTTGTAGTTGTAGATGGACAGAATGCCTTTATTTTATTTGTATATGGTGCTAAGGATTAAGCCCAATGCCTCGAACATGCTAGGCAAGCACTCTGCCACTGAGCTACAGCCCCAACCCCAATGAATCACTTTTGCTACTAGGAAATAAAAAACTGAACTCCTTAGCCAGATACTCAAGGCTCTCTATAGTTGGACCCCAAGCTACTTCTCCCATATTTCCCACTGTCTTCCAGTTACAAAGCATCTATAGATGTCTCCTAGATTCTCTCACTATTGCACAAATTGATGTCACTGACAATTATGTGTAATATATTACTTCTTTTAAACTAGGGCATTTCTTTCCTTTCTCATAAATATATCCTTGGTACTCCTTTTGCATTTCTCGGCCATGACTATGGTCTGTTATCTTCCACAGAGTAAACTAATAAAAAGAAGTAAGGAAATAAGAAATTTTCTCAAATGACTAGCAGTGATTTTTTTTTTCCACTGCTGGGGATCAAACCCAGAGCCTTGTGCATGCTAAGTAAGCACTCTACCACTGAGCTACACTCCCAACCCAAAGGAGAGATGGTATATATCTGGGGGTGGGGGAGAGAGGTGGTTTTTTCTTTTGTTTTGTTGTTGTTGAAACTAGGTATTTCTTGGTCAGCCACAAGGCAGGGGATGTGAGTTCCATGGAGGAGGCACTATCAAGAGAAATCCAGGGGAGAATTTCTGGGAGAATCAAGTGAAAAGGCCAGCATCTCATGTGGGCTCTGAAATAGGGTGGTATATGAGAAACCAAAATCTATGTGTGCTTGATAAGCCAATAGTAAGTTCAATCAGTTTGTGGACTATATTATTGTTTTCCTTTCAAAAAAGAACAGAACTGGGGTTGGCGCTAAGACTCTAGAAATCAGGGCTGAGTTTTGCATGTTTTTAATCTGATAGACTTATAAATTAACTAAAGTCACTTCCAAAAAAGAAAAGACCACAATATCTTTGCCTTGAAGGACCAGGTTACTGTATAGAAGGCATAATATAAGTTGTATTTTGGAAAGGGGAAAAAAAAAACCTGGCCTGTTGTGCTAGGGAAAGAAGAAATTAAAGTTGGACTGTCTCCAGAGCTTACAACTGTAGGTCGGTATTATATGAAGCCTCCAACAGGAGAAAGAAAGCATGACTGCTAAGGGGTAGAATTAGGAGCTCTGGCCTTCAAACCCAGCAAACAGGAGTACTACCAGTAGGAAAAGAGGACAGACTGAACTGGCCCTGAGTGTGCACATAATTATCTCTTAACAAGATAATCAAATTTATGGAGGCTAGTTTCCAAAATTTATGGAGGCTAGTTTCCAAATCACCAGTGGGGTAAATGGGTAGGTGGGTAGGCAATAGCCAAACTGGTATTATACAAGTTTAGATACATAAAATAGAAGGAAATATCAAGATATTTGTTAAAAATGTCCTGTGAACAACTGAAAATGTGGGACTAGATGGGCCCTAGTGAGAGGCTGGAGATGAGAATGTGATATAATTATTCTGGTGGCAACAGAAAAAAAAATTCATCTTAAAGTGCATAAAAATCAAGAAATGTTAATAAGTCTGTTCAAGCAATAAGCTGACTCACACCAATGAATCATTTCAATTCAACAGATGTTTGTACACTTGCTGTGCAAGAGGTACTATGTTCACAACTGGTTAGTTAGTATCATTACTTTAAAAACATTGAAACAACATATTTCTAGGTCTTCCCTGGTCTGTCTATGAAGTTGCTACAAGACCAGTCTGATTTCTAGTATCTTTTAAACCAACATTAGCAATTAAACCTGACCTTCAGAACTGAGCATCTTTTTTCCTATTAGAGCTCAATGAATCCTTCATACTTAGTAAATATGTTTTAATATTTAATGAATATCATATTTATCTTTCTACAGAAATATCTTTGACCCAAGAAACATAAAACTTTTATTTTGTTTTTTTATTGTTTGAATGGAATCCAACAACACTAGAGGAAATTTGTAAATATAGATTTTTTTTTTTGCAGTTGTAAAAGGACAGTATGCATTTATTCTATTTGTTTTAATGCAGTGCTAAGGATCAAACCCAGTTCCTCACACATGCTAGGCAAATGCTCTGCCACTGAGCTATAGCCCCAGCCCTAAATAGAAATTTTTTTTTTTTTTTTTTATTGTTTTAGGGCTGGGGCTGGGGCTGGGGCTCAATGGTAGTGTACTTGCCTGGCATGTGTGAGGCACTGGGTTTGATTCTCAGCATCACATATAAATAAATAAAATAAAGGTCTATCAACAACTAAAAAAAAATATTCGAAAAAAATTGTTTTAGTTGTAGATGGACACAATACCTTAATTAAAAAAAATTATTTTATGGGGTTCTGAGGATCAAATCCAGTGCTTCACACATGCTAGGCAAGTGCTCTACAGCTGAGCTATAACTGCAGCCCATAAATGTATATATTTTTAAGGTAAAAAATACATACTCATTGAAGGAAATTTGGAATATACAGAGAAACAAAAATAAGATGATAAAAATCATCTATAATCCCACTATCCAGAGTTAACCACTCTTATTATTTTATAATAGTACCCTCCAACTTTTTATCCACGCATTATTATAATAAAGATGGGATCACAGGCAGGGTTTTGTAATTTGCTCTTTTTACTTACCAATTTGTGGTGTTTTTTTTTTTTTTTTAAATAGTGGCATATATATTCCATTATATGGAATATAACCAAAGTTTCTTAACCTATTTTTTATTGTTGAACATTAAAGCTACTTTCAATATTTCATAATTATAACAATACTATAGTATGTAGCCAAACCATAAATATCTTTTATTATTTCCTTCATATGAATTTGTAAGAATGGTCAAAGAATTTTCTCATTATAATAAACTTTGATCTATATTATTATGTCTGCTGAAACTGTATACAAATTTTGCCTCCAGAAAGGTCATTTCAGTATTATATAAAACTGCATATATTTGAATTCTGACCAATGTTAGAATTATAATATTTTAAATATGGGTCCATTTGATAGGTAAAGTGGTATCAGTTGTCTTTTTGTTGTTTGGATTCCTATTTGGATACCAAAATATTTTTTTAAAGGCAGAAAATCACTATTAATCAAATTACCATATCTGCATAAAGCTATGTTCATATTTCTGTATTCTTACAAATAAATATATGTAGACATCCAAGGAACTTATATATACATATTTAGCCCAATACCTGACTTACAATTCATACTTTTACACATACTTTTTAAATGAAGATGCTTCATCTGCCTCCAGTGTAGAAAAGAAATTCTTAACATTAAATGCATGCAGCAAAATTGACCAACACATAACACATAACCAAGCTTTAACTGATTTATAATGACTGAAACATACACATTATAAGAACAAAAGTAGCCGCAGTAACTGGTCCAAGAGGATACTTATTCCTTTATAAATTGCAATGTATCTGACAAAGGATATGCTAATGGAAAAGGATAGTCCTTGTTTTGGAAAAAGGAAAAACAACAACAAGCACTTATACTATGTCCCTAGTGCTATCTGGGATAGGTTGTTGGTCACCAGCCTGAAGTTTCAAACAAGGAGACAGAGACATCACACCATCATAGTTGAGGCCACTAAAATCACCATGCTCATCAAACACTTCCCTTTTTTTGGCACTGGGAATTGAACCTTGGGGCGCTTTACCACTGAGCTACATCACCAGTCCCACTAAGTTACTGAGGGTCTTGCTAAATTGTGGAGGCTGGCCTTGAATTTGTGATCCTCCTGCTTCAGTCTCCTGAGTTGCTGGGATTATAGGTGACAACACCTGGTTCATCAAATACTTTCTGTTTACAGTTGACTTTTCAAACTTTCTTTCCTACAAGGAGGAAATACACTGGCCAGTCAATGCAAACTTCTACCCTTTTTTTTTTTTTTTTAAAGAGAGAGAGAGAGAGAGAGAGAGAGAATTTTTAATATTTATTTTTTAGTTTTTGGCAGACACAACATCTTTGTTTGTATGTGGTGACATCTTTGTTTGTATGTGGTGCTGAGGATCGAACCCGGGCCGCACGCATGCCAGGTGAGCGCGCTACCACTTGAGCCACATCCCCAGCCCAAACTTCTACCCTGTTTGACAGTTACTTTTCTCCCTTTAAAAACTGATAAATTGGTTTTCTGATTTCTAGTGAATTTCTTGTGTTTGATTATTATGAGCCAGTTGCTTGCTCTTGATCAATGCTGGATATAGTAAAACATCTGAATTTCTAGATCAGCAAAGCTAAAGATTGGACACTAACTATAGCAATTTGAAATAGACATGTCACCCTAAGTGGCTACTTACCTCTCTCAATGTATCAGTAATTTCATCTATTGACCCTTGATAGAATTCATAAAAATGATTAGAAAAAATTACACCCAATGAAATTGATATTTTACAAATAGAATGTAGAGTGAGAAAACAAGACATAAAAGAACATTTAGGGGCTGTGGTTGTGGCTCATAGGTAAAGTGCTCACCTAGCACGTGCGAGGCCCTGGATTCCATCCTCAGCACCACATAAAAATAAATAAAATAAAGGTATTGTGTCCAACTACAACTAAAAAGTAAATATTTAAAAAAGAACATTTAACTTGATTTTATTTACATATAGTTCAAAGACAGATACAATTAATCTCTATTGTTTAGTGAACTAGATATTAAAGCAATGCAAAAAAACTATATCACGATAGTGTTTATAACTAATCTTACTGGTGTAGGACTGTTATTTGGAAGTATACCCAAGGGATTTCTGTGGTGTGGGCAGTGTCCTACTTCTTGATCCAAGTCCTTATATGGGCACCACACAAATAAATATAAAATTGGAATTTTGAGAAGTATAAATACCAGATGGAGCCAATAAGAACTTTTATAATAAGAAAGTTGGTCTATTCAGGGAGGTCAAGAAAAACTTTTTAGGGCTGAAGATGCCTGTAGTGCAGTGGTAGAACACTTGCCTCATATGCTCCAGGCTCAGAGTTTTTTGGGGGATGGTGGGGTATGGGGGATTGAACTCAGGGCTCAGGGGCACTTGACCACCGAGCCACATCCCCAGCCCTATTTTGTATTTTATTCAGAGACAGCGTCTTACTGAGTTGCTTAGCCCCTTGCTATTGCTGAGGCTGGCTTTGAACTTGTGATCCTCCTGCTTCAGCCTCCCAAGCTACTGGGATTACAGGCATGCGCCACCACACCCAGCCCCAGAGCCCAATCTCTAGTACCACAAAAAGAATATTAAAGAAGAAGGAGGAGGAGAAGGAGAAGAAGAAAAAAAGAGGAAGGGGAAAAAAAGGCCCCACCAAATGTAGATCTAAAGAATTATGAAACATTAACTAGGGCCAGGCATGGTGGCACATGCCTGTAATCCCAGCCGCACAGGAGGCTGAGGCAGGAGGATTGTGAGTTCAAAGCCAGCCTCAGCAAAAGCAAGGTGTTAAGCAACTTAGCGAGACCCTGTCTCTTAAAAAATAAAATAAAAAAGTTAACTAGGTAAAGAGGAATGTGAGGAATGCTCAAGGCAGAGGGAAAGTATGCCACTGGAAAGTTTTGAATTTAGTTTAGTCCTGGCACAGAGAACAGACCTAAGCAGCATGGCATTTTACATCAGCTGTCACAGTAGGCCTGCCAGTTCCAGTTAAGTATATTGTGCTCTGCACAAAGATACATGGATAAGGCAGAAGTGAGGACTGAAATCTGAACCATGGAGGAGGGGAAAAGATGCACAGGGCATCTCTCCAGAAGAGGGATACCTTTTGGTAAGTCCCACAAAGAATACCACCTACAAGCAGTGGCCTTGTGTCACACAATCCTCAATTCTCAGAACATCACATGCTGGGAGAAGACATTAAAGGCTGAAGGTGGGGTGTGGGACATTACCAGGTGGAAAGCCCTCTGATCTAATGGCAGTATTTAGCTTGTCCAAATGAGCAATCTGACCCCGTTCACTTCCACCCCCACTCCCCCACTGCTATTCCTCTGGTGTCTCAGCTGAACCTTTAGGTGGGGCTCAGGGCGAGACTCTGTTTTTCCACTGGAGGACATGAGTCAGTGAACAGTGAGGTTCCACTTAATCACTACCCAAAAACAAGATTCTTAAAATCAGGAGCTAGAAAAGAAAGGAAGTGATTAATATAAAAGTCAGGATAGTGATTATCCCTGTGGCAAGGTGAGGTGGGTAGGTGGAGGGGGTCTGCTGGGGAAAGGATATATTGGGGTCTTCTGGAGTCTGACAGTGCTCTATTACTTGACTGGGTGGTTGCTTTATAATTATACTTACATGTCTTACATACTCTTCTAAATGTTATTATATTTTACTATTATAAACAACTAAAAGATACGAACTATTAAAAGTTCTTAAGAAAGGAAAAAAATGACCAAATTTATATTATTAAAAGATCACTTGGGTGTTGAACGGAAAAGTCATTGAAGGTGGGGAAAGGCTAGAAGCAATGAAACCAGTTAAAGGTAGCTGCTGTAATTTGGTAAGAGAGTATAATGACCTGAGCTTTAAAACGGTAAGATATTAGGAAAGCAGTCTGTACTATTTTTAAAAAATACAGTCAAAATAGAACAGAGGCTGGCACTGCCTGTCAGCTCACTTTTTGCCTCTATCCTTGGGAGAATCTGGATCAGGAATCACAATCCCAGAGCAGGCATGTGTCTGCACAGACAAATACGCTCCTTACCTTCTCTTTGGTAAATCTCTTCAGAGAGGCTCAGAATGCCTGGCTAGTAGCAGTAGAAGCACATTTTTTTTTTTTTTATGACACCATGATATTATTCCAAGTTGAACTAACATAGGGGTTTCCTATCATAACATCTCATCATTCATCCATAATATCTGATCACTGGAGACTTTACAAAGTATTTTATTATCTATTCTCTGGTACCAGAATGTTAGCTCTGGAGGGCAAAGACTTATTCATTTTGTTCGCTATTGTATTGCCTAGAACTGAACTTGATCCATGGTACATGCTCAATAAATATTACCAAATAACCACTATATATATATA
>NW_026000077.1:2292408-2321924 GCF_001458135.2 Marmota marmota marmota
TAATTTTTTTTTTTTTTTAAGTTGCCTAGGCTGGCCTGGAACTTGCAATCATTCTCACTCAGTTTTCTGAGTAGCTGAGACTACAAGTTTGCACCATAGCACACGACTCACATTTTATCACTATAGTCATTATTATTATTATTGATATTTAATCATCACAACAAATCTATAAAAATGATTAGGACATAAATTATTATCCCCATTTTATAAAATAGAAAATAAGAGATTTGGGAACTGGGATTGTAGCTCACTGCTACAGTGATTGCTTATCATATGTATGGCACTGAGTTCGATCCTCAGCACCACATAAAAATAAAGGTATTATGTCCATCTACAACTAAAATATATGTATATGTAAATATATATATATATATATATATATATATTTTTTTTTTTAAACAGCGATTTGGGAAGATTAAGGAACATGTCAAATAGTCTACAATTTAATTGAAGTATCAGTTTTCTTGTTTTTTCCCTCTTTAGAGTGATTCTTATAGCTCTGAAATACAGCTGCAAGTATTCCAAAACACATGAGAGGTACTATCGGACATCCTATATTCACTGATGTGCCAGGTAATAGAGTGAATGAGGTCTATCCAACTTCCATTGCACCAATACCTACAGTTCCTTCAGAGGAAGGCATTGTTCCTCTGCAAAATCAATCTATCTGACCCAAGGCTACGCTCGTATTTCTCTCCATGGCCCTCACTTGTCTCTACTCCCTACCCCAGCCTTTCCACCTCTCTAAGCAATGTAAGCTAGGGAAACCCTGTTATTATAAAAACACATGTTTTAATATTTTTCTCATAGGAGAAAGAAAAGAAAAAAGTGACAATCAGTAGTTTTGATGCTTTTCAAAAACCTCTGTCATCCAAATGGCATCCCATGAGGAGGTTAAAAACAATATTCTATAAAAAATTAATTGTGCTCTCTTTCTTCTTAATATTAATTAAAATTAGTGATTTGAAGTATAAACCACAACTCTGATGCCTAGGGAACTCTGAATGTTCAATTAATATTACATTAGTATGTATACATCTGGAGTTGTGTTTTGCCTCTGTAGGATTTCCAAACTCTAAAACACTAGCAAACAGAATATTAAAAACAGTATTTTTAATAAAATACCTAAATGTATTAAAACCAGAGCAGTCAGACTTTTAGATTGCCCTCTTTCTTCTCCTTCAAGGTCTGATAATTACTTTGTCCTGAGAGCAATTTGGTCTAGAAGAGTTGAATCACTATAGTCAAATAGTGTATGTAACTACTCTGAGAGCGTCACACACAGGACTCACCAGAAACTCACTGGCAAACTCTTCTTTGTTAATTTTCTTGTTTTGGGCCTCATCCAGGAACTTCTGCAGAATTTCTCTTTGGTCCATGCTGCAGAGTAAGAGAAACAGTCTGTGAGTAGGTTAAGGGAGGGCATGTCAAATGTGTGTCATGGCCGAGACACCACCAAGAAGCCACTGCTGCTGCCTGAACATAGCATGCTGAAGGCTGTGGTTTACTGACTTCATCACAAGCTCTAGAGGAAATTAGTATGAAACCAGCCTCTGTGGTCACACAACAAAGCCATCATCTCACTCCAGGGCCCTAGCGCCTTCCTTCAACAAAGAAAGCTGGTTACAATTCAAGTTTTTAACAAACAAGAGGCTAACCAGAACTTAAAATATTGTCTGCTTAGCTCTGAGACTGTTCCACCCCATCACCTTTAAGCAAAATTCATCTTTCTTTCTGCTTTCCAGAGAAAATGCAGAACTACAGTTCTCATGGATAACTTTTGCCTCTCCCCATTTTGTCAGTGAGTATAAAGGCTCTGTTGACATCTTGGTTTTTTTCATGTTCCATATGAACTCTACAAAGTTCAGTTAGGCCCAGAAAGGAAACCGTGTTTGGAGTGACACATCTTCTACCTGGACCGTTCTCCCAAAAGTTTCTTGTCAGTGTGATCAACAGTAAACTTCTGTTCATCAGAGAAGGATTTTTATTCAGAGCTTTTAAAATCTGCCATACAGACCTCATATTTTCTTTTGGATGAAGCAAAGTCAGCTGCTTCTAACAGTCTCTGTCTCTCCCAGAGCTGGGGAAGTCCTGCACTCCATTAGGGAAGTATTGATTTCAGCACCTCTTCAACCCCCCAGCAGCTCTTTGAGCTTCACCTGGGTTTTGGACATAAAGGCCAAGAGCACTGGTCTACATGGAACCAGGAGCTAGTGGTCCTTGACAAGAGTACCTGACAAGGCAGCACAATATCTCCAGAATGTAATGCTGGCAAACAGTAACAAAAAGAAAGTAAAATCAACTACCTTTCTGACTACAGTGTGAATTCTAGGTCAAGCCTGAGAACCAGGCATATCTATAGTACCAGCACCTCAAGAAGCTAAGGCAGGAGGATAGCTTGAGTCCAGGAGTTCAAATCTTGCCTGGGCAACATACACAGATTCTGTCTCAAAACAAACAAAGCCTGAAGAACAGTTTCTAGAGTAGACATTTTTACTCTGCAATGAATGTCTTAGAACAGATATTGTTTCAGGAAGTCATTCTGTATGTGTGGCATTGGCCCTGACAAAACAGCTGTTTGTGCCTGTTTGAAAAAGCTTCAGTGCCTCAGTTTGCATAAATTCTCTCCTCAGTGGGTACAAATCCACCCAAGGTCTAATTCAGTGTGAGAACAAACCGAAATGAGCATATTATCTTGGTTCAATAAATGATATGAAAACAAAATTAGTCTGAAATAATCCTGAGGAAAACTGGGAAATATGTTGTTTGGACTTCCTCTATTTAAGATATTAGCAATCCTTTCTGTTTTCCCAACATTATTCAAACTCCCTTCAGGAAATCGTGATTCTGAACATTACCAAGAGGCTGCATCCTCTTTATTGGGCCCAACAGTAAGAAAGGAGATAGTTGAGGTGTCTTGGTTACAGGCAACTTGAAGCCAATATTCCAAATAGTTTTGATCCCAGTCCACATAAATTAAAATGAACTATAATTCCTCAGCAATAATGTTGGAATATGATAATATTTCTCAGATTATCCCCAACTAGCATTAAGGTGACTTTCTTGCTGCTCTAAATAATGCAGTGTTTGACTATTTAAAAACACATAAAATATGGGAAAACTTTACATTAAAAAGAATACAAAATTTTAACCCATGCCTGTATTCTCAGAGACTCAGGAGGCTGAGGCGGGAAGACCACAAGTTCAGGGCCAGCCTCCGCAACTTAGTGAGGCCCTAAATAACTTAGTGAGAACCTGTCTCAAAACAAAAAATAAAAAAGGCCATGGTAAAAATGCCCCTGGGTTCAATTCCTAGTACAAAAAACAATTAAAATCACAATAAAATATATGTAGTGAAGCCTAAAAGATGAAAAAAAAAGAGTCAATTGTGTGTAATGGAATTAAGGATGCTTTTAAACTTATACAACTTTCTTAATTAGAAAAAACTCATAGAAATTCATTAATTCATAGCACCCTCTGGGCATCTCATAGTTCCCCTAACCATGTTGGTGCTGTTGCTTAACTGGAGAGAGTTGCTGGAAGGAGAGTGGATGACAGAATTTCATGCACTTGGTGTCCTGTGTGTCAAAATCTTCAACCAAAATTGGAAAGTTTTGCCGAATGGAGAGAATTATTGAGGTTAACGTTGCAAAAGTAGATGTCACAGAGCAGACAGGACTGAGTTTATCACAACTGTTCTTTCTACAATTTATCATTGTAAAGATGGTGAATTTAGGCGCTATCTGGAATCAAGGGCTAAGAAGGACTCCATCAACTTTATAATCGAAAAGGAGTAAAGAACATTAAACCTGTTTCATCATGGTTTTGTCCAGGTTCTGTTCTACTTGCCACAACTATTTTATTGAAGACCTTGGATTACCAGTTTGGGGATCATACACACTTTTTGCTTTAGCAACTCTGCTTTCAGGACCGTTATTAGGACTTTGTATGATATTTATGGCGGACTGCCTTTGTCCTTCAAAAGCGCACAAACCACAGCCATACCCTTAAAAAAAAAAAACAAAAAAAAAACCTCATTACTAGAATTTTCTCAACCTTTGAAAAAAGTGGAGGAGGAACAAAAGGCTGATAAAGAAGATGTTTCAGAAGAGGAAGCTGAAAGTAAAGAAGAAACAAACAGACTTTTCACAGAATGCAAAAGACAATGCTCTGTGGGTCCATTGTTGTCCACTGGTAAATCCTAGTTAATTTTTTTTAAAATGAATGTTTTTCTCCTTTATTTATATGCAGTGCTAAGAATAGAACCCAGTTTTGTTATTTATTTATTTATTTATTAAATATTTATTTTTTAGTTGTAGCTAGACACAATATCTCTATTTTATTTATTTATTTTTTTGTGGTGCTGAGGATCGAACCCAGGGCCTCACACATGCTAGGTGAGCGCTCTACTGCTGAGCCACAATCCCAGCCCAAATACCTTTTTTAAAAATGTTTATTTTTTAGTTTTAGGTGGACACAATATCTTTATTTTACATTGATGTGGTTGTGAAGATCAAACCCAGTGCCTCATGCATGCTAGGTGAGCACTCTATCACTGAGCCACAACCCCAGCCCCAGTTTTGTTATCTTAACATCATGATTTTAATAAAAACTGAAGATTGACCACTTTTTCTTTTTTGGTACTGGGGATTGAACCCAGGGACCCTCAACCACTGAGTCCCATCCCCATCTCTTTTTTTATATGTTAATTAGAGACAGGGTCTTGCTGAATTATTAGGGCCTCTCTGAATTACTGAGGCTAGCTTTGAACTTGTGGTCCTTCAGCCTCCCAGGCCTCTGGGATTACAGGTGTGCACCAGGCCGTCTGGCTTGATCATTTGTTTTTATGTGAACTGTGACTTGCTTTATATAGTACAGGATTCAACCTAGATTGTTGGATTGAACAGTTTTCATTAAGAAAATAAAAGCAGGTATAAAAGTTTACAGTATTCAAGTGGATATGTCAAGAGCTATGTAATGTTTTGAACAACTAATAAAAAACAAAAACAAACAAACAAAAAAAACCATCATTGAGGTCCAAAAAAACAAAAACAAAAAACCAGCAACGAAAACATGATAAATATGCAACTACAAGATATCATCAATTTGAATGTATGAAATATGTCAAGAACTATGTAATGTTTTGAACAACTAATAATAAAAAAAAGATATCAATTTGTTTAAATAAATTATGCTTTAAATTAAAAAAAAGTTTACAGTATGATTTAAGAGCATTATAGTTGTTTAAACAATGTATAATTTTGAAAAATCTGAAAAAGCAATAATATTTGTACATCTTTGTTTAATAATAACCTGTATCAAGTCTGAATTTTAAAAAATTACATTTCTCAAGGTTTGCATTATTGGAGTATTTAAGATTAGAGAAGATTTATCATTTGATATGATTTTTCTCAGTTTCACTGTGTGGGAAAAAAAAAAAAAGAACATATTTCCCATAAATGGGAACTTTTTGCCCAATGTCTTGAGAAATGTATATTTCAGTGATAACTCTGTGGTCTTTTAGAGATATAGTTAAAAATTTCCTCATTTTTAAAATTAGGCAACTAATAAAAAAACTACCTTGTTTTAATTATAGTTTTCTGCACATCATATACAGAATATGCTACTAATTGAGAAAGTTTTTATAAGCTTAGGTGTTCTCTTGATTCCTATAATTGTTAATTGCTTTATTTTCTGTTCCCTTGGTCAGTGTGTGGTTTGTATTTTTTAACTTGCCATGGATTATATACCTCAAATTAGATGATATAAACAGTATCACTATTATACTTACTGTTGGTAAATAGTACTTTTTTGTTGTTTCAAGTTGAAATTTACTGAGAGATCCATCGAACTGAGCTATATTGATAATTTGAAATTTTGGTCATTCACTCCAGATTTTACATTATTATTGTTGAACCTTGTCTTGAATTTTGTCCTTGTCTTGAATTTTGTTGTTTTGGTGTTTTTTGGTTTTTTTTTTTTTTTTTTTTTTTTTTGGTATTAGGGATTGAACTCAGGGGCACTTGACCACTGAGCCAAATCCCCAGCCCTATTTTATATTTTATTAGAAACAGGGTCTCACTGAGTTGCTTAGCGACTCACTCTTGCTAGGCTGGCTTTGAACTCATGATCGTCCTGCCTCAGCCTCCTGAGCTGCTGGGATTACAGGCATGTGCCATGGTGCCTGGCTTGAATATTTTGACTTTGTTCTTTTTCTTTTTTGGTTTTAATGTAAAGGTGGACATTCTTGATTTATATATATATATATATATATATATTTAGTTGTAAATGGACACAATACTTTTATTTTTTTATTTATTTTTATGTGGTGCTGAGACTCGAACCAAGTGTCTCACATGTGCAAGGCAAGCGCTCTACCACTGAGCCACAACCCCAGTCCCAACATTCCTGATTTTTATTTGACATAGAAAAGCTTTGGTATTTTATACTTCGGAAGTTCAAAGCTTAGTTTGATATAAAATAAAGTTTGCTTTCTACTTAGGAAAAAAAAACCTTTAAAAGTTTTATTAATTTGTTCAATAATTTTATTGAGTACCCACTAAATGCAAAACACTGTTAGTTCTGGATATACAATGTAAGAAAGCAGAAAATGGTAACATCCTTAACCAGTTAATAAAACATCTCAGAACTAAAGGTATTAGACATGATTACTGATAAGAATTGAAATATTCCAAACTAAATTATTTGCAGAGTAGCAAAGCATAATCGAAAATGAAAATAATCTTCCATGTTCAAACAAATAAGATATATGGTTTCATAATCTGTCACCTTAGTAGTTCCTCACTATCATCAAAATTAGAACTTTATTCTTTATTAGATAAAAGTTAAAAGATACCTAATAAAACTTAAATCTTTTTTTTTTTTTTTTTTTTTTTTTGTGCTAGGGCTTAAACTTAGGGATGTTTTACTACTGAGCTACATCCCTAGTCCTTTTTATTCTGAGACAAGATCTTGTTAAGTTGCTGAGTGTCTTGCTCAGGCTGGTCTCAGACTAGTGATCCTTATGTCTCCAAAATTGCTGGGATTATAAGCATGCACCTCTGTGCTTGGCTAATCTATTTTTCCTCAACCCCCAATTTCAGAACACTCTTTTACAGTTTCCTTAGGGAAGGAAAAGAGAAATAAATGTAAGAAAGAAACTTTCTTAGATACTGCCATACATAGTTTTTTTTTTTTTTTTTTCTTTTTTTACCTCAAATCTAAGGATCTGTACATAGTGTCTTATTAGAATCGCAGCACTTTTTTTTTTTTTAAAGCAAGCAGCTATTCTTAGGAGTTGACTCTACTGTAAAAGCAAAAGGTATAGAAACATTGTAAAATTACTAACCTCAAAAACCCACTTAGCTACAGGGCTATTTCCTGAGTAGACCACTCAAGTGAGCAAAAAACAAGCTTAAGGAGAAAACAAAACAAAATAACCTTTAGTCTTATTGTTAACAATCTGAGCTGTTATTTAGGTTTTTTTTTTTTTTTTTTTACATATTTCCTTCTATAGATACTAGATGGCAAGAAGAGCATAATGCTTTTCAAGGAAGATAGTGTTGATTCATTTGTATCTTATGGGAAGTTCAAGAGCTGCAGAGGGGAACCAAGTCATGCAACAAAGTTTGACAAATACTTAGAAGAATTTAAGATGAATCATTTAAACCAGTCTGGCATGGACCATAAGAGAGTGTTCTGAAATATGGGGTTGAGCAAAAATAGATTAGCCAGGCTCAGAGGTGCATGCAATGAAAAACTCATAAGCAATTTGCCAAAACCATCAAGGGTGAGCTCTAGGAGGGAGTGAAAGTGCAGATGTGCACTTGGAGGAGTTAAAATCTCACTGCTGCCTCTTATGTTCAGAAGGAAGAAGATAACAGGAGTGCCAGTCCCAGTCACCTGCTCCAACAAGAGGGTGGTGTGCCAGTTTGAGGGGAAATATCACCATCATGAAGGAATTAGGAATTAGAGAGCAGAAAAGTTTAAGGAGAATTACAGGGGGAAGTTATTAGGGCAAGATAAACTAATCAAATAGGAAAAACACTCCAGTTTCTCAGAACAACCTTCTATGAGGAGGCATGTTTTACCCTAGGGAAGCCACTTACCCGATCTTAGCTTTAGTTTCACAATTCTTACCTTTCCATATATCCCTGGGCCATTGATTCAATGTAGGCTATGGGCATTATCTGTGAAATGCTCAGTCCCTTGTAAGCATTCTCTTGTTCACCAAGGCCTGTTGGTCCTTTCTCTTTAATGTCTTAGATTCAACTTGTCCTGTCTATTCTCATGTTAACTACCATTCCAGTTTTCACATCTGTTTTCCTGTAGCAATGAGCTCTTAGGTGATCTTCCATATATCTATATATCTTCCAGTCTAGAGTCTCCTGGCAACAAAGGTAGATGAAAATTCTTTTATTTTTTTTTTCTTTTTGGAGTTGTAGATGGATATCATTCCTTTATTTTGTTTATTTTTATGTGGTGCTGAGGATCGAACCCAGTGCCTCACATATGCTAGGTAAATGCTCTGCCACTGAACTACAGCCCCAGCCCCCAAATTCTTATATTTCACTTTAATACAAAAGTACCAAAATACTTACTGATAGGCTTTAGGAACAAATCCAGATTCCTCAGCTTGTTGCCAGATCCTTCCCCATCATCTGTCCCCACCCAACCTCTCCAATCACATCACCTACAGACTGTTCACCTACTACCACTTCTTTTGCTACTTCTTACCTTTACCCCTATCTTCCCAGCATGAAAATAAAGCCATAAAGTTCAGTCACCTGTTTTTTAAGACTCTTGCCCCTAACTCTATCTTGCCATGATCTTCTCTTAGTTTGGGCCCCTACAATATAAGTCTTTATATTCAGATATAGAAGTTTTTTAAAATTATTCATATGCTTCTTGCTCCCCATAATTTTTTTTTTTAAAGAGAAACTTATTCCAAAGAGGGTATGCAAAATGCCATCTATAGTTTCAGGTATATCAAAGGCAATGATAGTGTCTTCCATGCATTTGTATAACTCACTGTACTCAACATGTCTTGAGCATACCTAAAAGAAATTTGTTGTGATAAAGTATGCTATATTAAGTGGTTCGGCTTTGGTGAAAAATCCACTTCATCTTGGTTTTTCATTACACTATTTACTCCAGGTCTCTATGCTGGCACAGTCTAGGTTTCCAGTCTCTGGCTGGGCCGTTTCACTATGCCAGGAGCAGATGGGCCTTCACTACAGGGAGGCCCAGGAACTTGGCAAAGAGCACTTCCCCAAATGCTGCTTCCCAAGTGGTAGGGCTACTGAGGCTCTGAGTCCAGCTCAGAAAGGCCAGAAAGAAATGACCTCCTTCAGCTCCAGAACAGACTTATTTTAAAAGAGAAACTTGTTCCAAAGAGGATATGCAAAATGCCACCTATAATTTCAGGTATATCAAAAGCAATGAAGAAGAGACTCATAAAATACCTATAATAAAGCTTGTTTAATTTGTCGTGTTTTTCACATTGTCCTCAGAAGAAAGGTCCCTTAATCTGCTGTTTATCATGACAACATTTTGAAACCTCATCAAGCTCTTCAGTTTACCTGCTACAGACTTCAGAGTCACCTTCCCATATTCCACATAGGGGATCATACTCTGCCCTTGGTTCCAAAAAAAACCCCAAGAGGCAAAAGTCAATTCATAACTTGCAATTGAAGCAATTTAACCTTTAAAAAATAGAGAGGACTCTTGGTGAGGCTTTGAATCTTGCTCAATGTATAATCAAACCTGAAGCTTCATTTTAATCACTTATTCATTTAATGAAGATTTATAACATCCATACACATGTGAGGGAATGGAGGAGAGGGGTGTTAGAGAAGTGTACAACTAAGTACCCATTAAGGATCCTGTTTTCTAATAGGAACAACAAATATACAAATAACTACAATTGAAGGCTATTTGTGAAAAGAACCATAAAAGTGATGCAAATAAGTGTAAAGAGCCAAAGATCACTTTTTGGGGGTTATCTATAGATAGCCTCTATGGAGGAAGTGATCATTGAGTTGGTCTTGAAGATTTCAATAGGTTGAGATGAGAAAAAGCAATATGAAACAGAAAGCAGTAGAGGCTAGAAAGGGCAGTTGGGGTTACATCCTGGGGGGATTTGAATCCCAGGCTGGTGGAAAGCCAGGAACCTTGCCATGCTGGGAATAGAACCCAGAGCCTCACACATGCTGGGCAAGTACTCTGCCACTGAGCCACATTCCAACCTCAAATTTCTTTTTAAAAAACAACTTTATTGAAGTACTGACATACAACAAGCTACATATGTCAAACTGTACACTTTTGACATGTATGTATCCCATGAAACCATTACCTCAATCAAGATAATAAACATACTCAATTACCCTAAAAAGTTTTACTAAAGGATTTTAAGAGCATGGAAACAAACTAATGTTTCTGGAAAGTGTTTCTTTTCTTTTTAATATTATCTTTAGTTGTAGATGGACACAATATCTTTATTTATTTATTTATTTGTTTGTTTGTTTGTTGTGCTGCGGATTGAACCCAGTGCTTCACACATGCAAGGCAAGCGCTCTGGTTAAAAAACAAAGCAAAACAAAAAACAGTGAGTAATGCTTTCTGACTCTGAGACCCACATATTATAAGGGAAGACAGGAAGGAATAAAAGAGGAAATTAACTGGATGATTAGGACGAAAGAGGGAAAAGGGTAAAAATGACTGAGCCAGTTGGATGGCAATCTAGGAGAGTGTGAGATAAGAAAGGCATGCAGAAATAAGCATTAGTTTGTGGATTTGAGAAGAAGAAAAATAAATCATACTTAGGAATCACTCACATTGAGTGAAAGATGAAGCTCTAAGACTGACTTATGTATGTGAGAGACAAAATTAATGGAGGAAAAAAAAGCCAATCTAGAACCTTAGGAACTCCAAATCACAGGGGTTCCAAATTGCTAACAGTACAGTGTTAAATTATGCCAGGTACTAAGATGAGCCCTTTACAGAGTATATTGTTTCATATATCCATCACAATATTCTTATGAAGTAGTTACTAAATAATCTTTGTTTTACAGATGTGGAAAGTAAGGCACAGAGGAATTAGGTCACTTGCCCAAAGTCATATAATTACCCTACAGTGAAATTAAATTGTTAAAATTAGGCAATCGGAAGGCATTCATCATCTCTGAGCTAGACAAGGTCTTCTTCCAGCAGCCCAATCACTTAAGCTTTCCTAAGATGGGATGACCTAGCAACAGATGCAACATGAAGCCAGAGCTGCTTGACCCACTTGCCTGGTATAATCTTAAGGGGCACTGTATCTTCTAACCTCAATACACTGCGGTATAATTGGAACTAAATTCACAGTCTGATGTTTTATGGGGCAAAACAGGATGAAATAGGGAGCTGGTATGATAAGAGGGAAAAAAGAAAAAGGAGGGGCTGGCCTGACTTTTTTTGGTACCAGGATTGAACCCAGCGTCACTTTACCACTGAGACCCATCCCCAGCCCTTTCTATTTTTTATTTTGAAGCAGGGTCTCACTAAGTTGTTTGGGGCCTTGTTAAGTTGCTGAGGCTGGCTTTGAACTTGCAAAAGTTCAAAGTGGCTCAGCCTCCTGAGCCACTGGGATTATAGGCATGTGCCACCATGCCCAGTTTACTATCCAATTTAGATTGCACTTGCTAAAACTGAGTTCAAATGCATAAACAGAATAATTTTATTTCATAAACAGCATTAGTCAAAGTGAAAATATTATGCTTTTGCCTAAGAGGTCAAATACCACAAAACTCACCATCTTGATTTTTATATAAGGGACTTAGATATATATCAACTGTCTTAGGTGGTAGTAAACATGGCTAATTTCTACTAAAAAGAAAAAAGAAATTTTGTCTCTGGATTATTAACCTATTGTGATTTTTTTCCAGGAATAGACAAAATAAGTATTACATGGAAAAGCAAAAATATATTAACAGAATCGTATATTTACTTCTCTGCACTTAAAAGCCAGAGAGATGGCTGGCTGAGGGAGGGAAAGTAGTTAGCTTTGGTAAAATTCAGCCAAAGTCACAAACACCTGATTTAATAAGTACATATAGCAGTATTTTCTTCCTGACATTCAAGTAAATAGTCTGTTGTTGTTGTTGTTGTTTTAGAATCTGTAGCTGATGACTGCCTACTAATTGACTATATTTTTAAGGACTACTGTGAGACACACAGATCATAGAATAATTTTTACTTACAATCACTTTTGCTTGTAAGGCCAAAGAAATATATACCTTTAATCAGAAACTCAGGAACCACAGAGCTCTCTGATTGACTGAAGCCTCTCTCCTGGGCATGGTAGCACATGCCTGTAATCCCAGAGGCTTAGAATGCTGAGGCAGGAGAATTGCAAGTTCAAAAGCCAGCCTTAGCAACTCGGCAAGGCCCTAAGCAGTTTAGTGAGACCCTGTCTCAAAATTAAAAAATAAATAAATAAAAAGAACTGGGGATATGGCTCAGTGTTTGAGCACCCCTGGGTTCAATCCCTGGTACCTAAAAAAAATTTAAAAAACAAAAATAAGACACCTTCAAACTAAGTTCTGAAAAAAGGGCTTAGTAACTTTGAGTTTAATTCCTAATTACAACTGTGTTTATAGAAATTATCAGAACTGTAACAAAGTTTAAAATTACTCCAGAAGAAATGTTCATTTAGCTCTAGAGCAGAGATCAGCAAACTTTTCCTGTAGAGTCAGCTAGTAAATATTTTAGACTCGATAGGCCACATGGTGTCTGCCCTAACTATTCAACTCTATTGTTGTAGTGTTAAGGCAGCCACAGACAATATATAGACAAATGAGTGACATTACATTCCAATAACACTTATTTATTAAAAAAAAAAAAAAAGAAAGAAAGAAAGAAAAAGAAAAAGAGCAGGATACATTTGGCCTATGGTTTGTAATTTTTCAACTTTTTTTCTAAAGTGATGGTTCTCAAACTCTATGTGCATTAGAATCACCTATGGAGTTGAAATGATAGGTTCCCAGGCCCCAGTCTCCACTCCTACAAAATCAAAATTTCTAGGGGTGGGACTTGGGAATCAGCAATTTAATAAGACTCACAAGTGCTAGGTGGACCATACTTTTAAAAACTCTGGCCAGGCCCATTGGATCACTTATGTAATCCCAGCAACTCAGGAGGCTAAGATAGGAGAATTGCAAGTTTGAGGCTAGCCTCAGCAATTTAGTGAGGCTCTAAGCAACTTAGTAAGACCCTGTCTCAAAAAATGAAAAGGTCTGCAGATATAGCTTAGTGGTAAAGCACCCCAGGGTTCAATCTCCAGTACAAAAAACAACAAACAAAAACTCTGTGGTACGCAACTAGCTTCATCTAAACTGGGGTGGCCCTACAGTCCTAAATGTGGGTTGGCACTTCCTACATCCTGTGGTAATAAAAATGCAATAATTTTTAATCTTCCTTTGACCTTTTCTAGTAAAAGGCTAAATGAACAAACTGCAATTTTTGGCTTTCAGCCTCTAAAATACATAAAATTAATTCTGCTCAGGTGAAATTAACATGAAATTTAGGGATAAATTTGAGAGAAAATCAACTTGAAATAATGTAAGATTTTTCAACCAAAAGTCTCCCTTTAGATTGCAAAATTAGTAGACAAGATCCTTACCAAAATACAGGGCTAAATCTGAAAGAATAATTTCTAGTGTTCTCTGTTTCCTCCAAAATATCTCCAGCAAAGGCCTGTCCTGTTGCCTAGAAGTTTACTCATAACAAGTCATTACTTTGTGTCTGGAGGTCTCTGCTTCAACAAAATCTCATTAAAATTCATGTAAAGAAAGAAAGTATAAAATCTCCGTAGGCTTTGGGAGTTTCTCCTAACTTTAATAATCAGTAGAAAATTACTTATTCAGCTAAGTTCAATTCTGCCAGATGAAGTGAGTTGTTTTGATTTTTTTTTTTTTTTTTTTGGTCCATTTTAATTGCCAGAAATCAGTCCCTGTTCAGTCAAAGAGGAAGTGATGTTGGTCTGGGGAATAATTCCACTTCTTCAGCTCTCCAGATTTTCCTAGGAAGAATAGTGAAAATCCTATAGTCAAAGAATGGTCTTTAAAAACTTCCTAAGTGTCAGGAGTTTGATGCATTACCTGTAAATCCCAGAACCTCAGGAGGCTAAGGCAAGAGGATCCCAAACTTGTAGCCAGCCTCAGCTACTTAGTGAGGGCCTAAGCAATTTAGTAAGACCCTATTTCAAAATAAAAAAATCAAAAGGGCTAGGGATGTAGCTCAGTGATTAAGCACCCCTGGGTTCAATCCCAATCTCCCCCACCCCCCAAAAAAAATTTCCTAAGAAATCAGTGAATGATCTGTAGATAATCTAGGGAACAATTTTGTTTTTTAATTTTTAAAAATTTATTTGGTGGTGGGGATTGAACTGAGGGGTGCTGTACTGAGTTACAGTTTTATTTTTTATTTTGAGACAGTGTCTCACTAAATTGCTCTTATTGACCTCAAACTTGCAATTCTCCTTCCTCAGCCTCCCAAATTCTTGAGGTTATAGGCACCCCCCACACACTGCTCCTCACCCCACATCCTAGAAATAGAGAAACACTCTATGATAGCAGAGGTTCCAACAATTACTAAGACCTAGGCTTAGAATGTCTTTTAGTTACCACTATAACAGATGAGATAAACTGCTTTTTTGTTAGATAATATTAAAGTTCTGAATTTCATTAAAACACATTTAAGGATGTTAGAAAAAAAAGACCCAGAAATTCACCAGGGAACAGACTGAAGCCAAGCAGAGATTAGAACTCTACCAACAGTATACTTCATATATATGATTATTGGAAGGAAGTGGAGATGAATATAGAGTCTGTAGACAACACTTTAGGCAATATGACTCCGGAGCCCAACCCCCACAGGCTGAGCTTTCTTCTACTCCCCTTTCCCATGGCAACAATTTTAGCCAAGTAGGGAGGCCTGTTTTCTGGCTTGGTTTCCAATTTACAAAAAGGGTCATAGTTAGAGTCCCAGGTATTAATACCAAACAGTGCAGGTGCATAGCAAAGGTAGGGGCCCCAACATACTTACCCATCCCCCCTGGCCTTGAATGAACTCTCGGATGGCTTGGTTCCCATTGATCATACTCGTCATGGGGACAGCCATCTGTCTCACCACTTCAGGAGCCACATGGGCCACATATTCAAAAAGTTTCACTGACACTGCCAGAAAGGCTCTCTCATAAACTAGGCTGGAATCCTGAGCACACCAGGCCTTGCTGAGGAACTGCACTGTGTCTTGGAGTACAGCTCCTACCTGAGGAGAGAGAGGATCTATCAGTAGAGTACATCACTCAAAAAGTACAGGAGACTGCCAATACAGGAATCCAGTAGAGAAAGTGCCTCCCAAAGAGTGGCCAATGTGCCATTGGTGATACCTGAAGTAATATTAGGGGACAGATGGATAAACTTTTCTCCTTTTAACATTTTAATGAGTATTAGAAAAACATGGAAATAGCCCATCAGATCCATGGTTTCAGATTGCTTAGGATGAATAAAATGAAAGAAAAATGACTTTTGAAAGAAAAATATTAAGTACATGAAAGTACAGTAGGCCAAATTGTAAAGGTATTGTTTGCATGACTAAGAAAATTCTAGGCAACTCTAAAGTAAAAGAAAAAAGAAACAAAGCTCTTCCTTTTCATCTTTCCTTTCCCCTTTCCAAATGACTTCATCCAAAAGCCATTAGGTGGAGCCAAACATGGCCTTTCGGGGTTTGGGGAACTAACAGTGGTCAGAGGAAGGTGTCAAAAGTCCAAACAAGTTAAGAAGGGAATCACATGGAAGGGGACCCAGATCTAAGTTTCTGAACATCGTTTTTTCATTAAAAGAAACACAGTTCCCTGGAGAATGGATGACTCCAGACAGCATGGAAAGTAAAGATCTTCTACTAGAAATTAAAGAAGTACTCAAAGTATGGTACACATAAAACAGTCATGGTCCTAATCAAAAGGATTCTCACCAGAGAAATACGAGACAATTTGAGCATCTAAATAATGATAGTAACAGATGATAACTTCCTGTTGAGTAATGTGGATATTTGAATAATGTGGAAATTCATAAGTTGTAGTGATATAAAAGTAAACAGATTGAAATTTTGATGGGTTATAGGATATTTACATAGTTGCAAAGTACCTCTTTATAAAACTTATTAATTACACAGGGGAAAAGAGTAAACTTCACAGTGGAAAAGCAAAATAAAATGGGGCAAAATAAAATCTTGTGTCAATTGATAGGATGCACCAGGTGTGGTGGCATACACCTGTAATCCCAGCAACTCAGGAGGCTGAGGCAGGAGGATTGAAAGTTCAAGGTCAGCCTTAGCAATTTAATGAGGCCCTAAGCAACTTAGCAAGACCCTATTTCAAAATAAAAAATAAAAAGGACTGGAGATATCACTCAGTGGTAAAGTATACCTGTGTTTAATCCCCAGTACCAAAAAAAGAAAAGAAAAAAAAAAAAAAAGAATGGGCAATGGGCATTTCCTGCTGTATCCCCTTAGATAAATATAAGCCCTCAAATCTTTCACAGGACATTCCTAGTCACAGTTTATATAGTAAGAAAAGGAGGTTTGAAATAGAAAAGAGTAAAAAACAATAGCAAGAAGTAAACAATTGACCTGTCCCTGAATGGTTTTTGCAATGACGTTTTTAGCAGGAGCTTCCAATTCTCCATTGAATTGGTCACCCAACATCTGAAGGCGACCAGCAATGATAGCCACATCAAAGCAGCAAGCCTCTCCTAAGAAAGAGGAAACAAATTGGTCACAATGCTTGATGGAATAAGTATCAGGAATCTGGGCAAAGGGGAAAACTTCTCTAGTCTTTTAAACAATTTCTCCCCAAGAACTTCAATGTGCTATCAACACCAGTAGTCAGAAAATTTACCTTCACTGAAAATCTCTTTCCCTTCGGGGGTTGCTAGAAATTTAGAGTTTACTTAAGATGAAATAAAAAAAAAAAAAAGTACACTCAGATTCTCTGGTTCATTGTAATCACCATCTCAGGTCAGGAGCCTTACCTGAGTCAGGTTCGTCTATGGAGCCCAGGTCCCGGTTGGCAATGTGCAATGTTGGGCTCAGGAAGTTTGTGAGTAGAGTGTTCACGATGCATTCTGTTTGTTCCTCAAAAGTTTTGGGACTCTTCATTTTAGATGTTTGCTATTAAATTTTGCTCTTCCACAAAACAAGCAGTTTTCAGCTCAACAGGAAGTTAGAAATACTGGTAAACCAGCAGATGTGTCCACAGCTTGTACTTTCCTAACTGAATTTGTAGTTCTGGAAACTTTTTTCCACCAGCTTTCTTTAGAAATAGCTGATCAGAAAGGTGGGACTTCTCTTAAGAGAAGGGCTGAACTGTAGCTCAGTGGTAGAGCATTTGCCTAGCAAATGGAACTGGGGAGTCTTGTTGAAGACTTTCAGTTCCTTAGCTCAGAATCACACCCTAGCCAGTATACATAGAGTAATGAATAACTTTTATTGTTAGATAGCCAATTTAGATCTGAGATCACGTTGAGGAAGAGTCTCTTGGGTAATTTCATTAAGAAATACTTCCTGTTAGGTTTTGTGTATATTGTAATTTAAAGGAAGTTTTTGAAGAGATCAACATTCAACTTCTGATTATAGTACTTACTGGACATAATCATACAGTGATTATTTACTGAGCACCTATATGTAGTAAGAAATGATACTTGACACAAATAACACAGAAAATGACACATAACACACAAAATGAGATTATAATAGGGAAGCAAACCTAGGGGATTGGGAAGGCTTCCTTAAGAGTGGTAACATCAGAGATGAGTTCTGAAGGAGATTCACCAGGCAAAAAAGGAGAAATTAAGACTATTTGAGGTGGAAGGGAAAGCACACATAATGACTAAGAGATGGAAAAATCCCAACTTAAATGTTTGATGAATCATAAATAGTGATTATACAAAACATAGGGAAATTGTGAGAATTAAATAATGTTATGGGGATTATCTTAAGTGTCAGGTATGCATCAAATGTTAAGGATCTTCCTTTTAGCCCAAGGCCTACTGACCAAGGTGAAAGAGAACAGAAATTCACTAACAAGAGAATTTTCCCGAAGGATTAAATTCCATTATTGTTTTAAGAGATCTGAGGATTAGACACTTACCTGTGATGGCTGCATTCTTAATTTTGCTAAATCCAGATTTTGGGTCTGCATCTTAGAAGCATCACTCAAACCTATTAACAACCCTATCATTTAAACCTGTCTGACCTGATAAAATTATTAACAGCCCTAACTAATGAGATTCAAGCATAAATAGCAAGTCAATTACTCAGAATAATCAGAGCCAATCTTGTTGTCTGTTCCACACTAAAAGTACAAATGACTACTACACGCTTATTAAAATAGCCAAGTCTAGAATACTGACAACACCAAATGCTGGTAAGGATATGTAGTAATAGGAATTCTCATTAATTGCTGGTGGGAATGCAAAATGATATAGCCACTTTGGAAGAGCTTTTTATAAAATTAAACATACTCACTTTATCATATAATCAGCCAACTCACTCCTTGGTATTTACCTTAAGGAATGAAAACTTATATCTACACACACACACAAAAAAAAAACCCCTGCACATAAATATTTATGAAAACTTTATTCATAACTGCTCAAATTAGGAGGCAATGAAGATGTCCTTCAGTAGATTAATAGGGATGAATAAACATTAAACACATCCAGACAATAAGATATTATTAAACACTAAAAAGAAATGAGCCATCAAGTAATGAAAAGACAAGGAGGGCTGGGCATGGTGGTGCACTCCTGTAATCCCAGCAGCTTGGGAGGCTGAGGCAGGAGCATCACAAGTTCAAAGCCGGCTTCAGCAACTTAGTGATGCCCTAAGCAACTCAGTGAGACTCTGCTTAAAAATAAACAATAAAAAAGGATTGGGGATGTGGCTCAGTCCTGCTAGGTCCAATCCCTTGTACCTCCAACCCACCCCCACCCCCAAAAAAATGACAAGGAAGAATTTAGATGACTAGACTTCAAGTGATAGATAATTGATGAGGCAAATTCATCAGTTGTAACAGTTATATGGTTGGGGATGTTAATAGTGAGGAAGACTGTATATATAAGAGCAGGGAGTATATGAGAAACATCTATACTTTAAATTTTGCTGTGAACCTGAAATTGCTTTTTATTTACTTATTCATCTTAGGTATTGGGGATTGAACCCAGGGGAGCTCTACTTTGAGCTACAACCACAGCCCTTTTTATTTTTAAAAATTGAAATTTTTAAAAATTTAAGACAAGGTCCAAGTTGCCAAGACTGACCTCAAACTTGGATCCTCCTACCTCACTACCTCAGCCTTCTGAGTTGCTGGGATACTGAGTGTGCCACCACACCTAGTCCTAAAAATGCTTAAAAAATACACACACACACACACACATATATCTTTAGTGTTGGGGCTGTAGCTCAGTGGTAGAGCACTTACCTAGCACAGTGAGGAACTGGATTTGATCCTCAGCACCACATAAAAACACATAAATAAAAGGTTAAATTCTTAAAAAAAAAAATCTTTAAAATAAATCATAAATCGCTTTTGCACTAGGAAGAGAAATTAAGTTCCTTTGTAGCTAGAGGGCCAATTTCATTTGTTATCATCTATCACTCATCCTCTTTATAAGACAAAAAGACTGAAACTTGAGTTAATACTAATAGTTTTAAGACCTTTAACATCAAAAGAGCCCTCAGAGTTTTGTATTTCTGAGTTGGGTTTGACATGTGGCTAAGGATGTGGAGTGAAAACTGCAAAAACTCTGTGAATCAATATGTATTTCTAAGAAAAGCCTTACCTATCATGGTATCTGTTTGTGATTTTCTTATATCAAGTGCATTCATGAATTAGATTACAAAGTCTATTACAAAAAAAGGGAATGTTAGTCTAATTGACTTATTTTACCTCAAACTCCTCATTTCATTGTTGATACGCTTATGGAAAATGCCATCTTTGGAACCTAATCTTGATGCCTTTGCATTATTTCATATAAGCAATGTTGTAAGGCTATAGAAACAGGACAGGCTTTAATGGGCAGTGTGGAATAAATTTTCATCCTTTGTTTACTTCACTTTGGGCCTTCAGTGTAGCACCCTTCCAAACTATCCTTTCCCCTCAACCCACAGACTTTCACCCCTGAAGTCTTACTATATTGCACTCCTAATTATTACTGAAAAATTGTGAAGCCAGAATTTGGTATTATTACTTGTTTCTCTTGCCTCCCTCTGGCCAGAACAATTTATGTCCCTCCTGGAAAAACTTTTTCTTATTATATTATCCTGGATGGAAGTCCAGGATCTTGTCATTTGCACCAAATGTATATGTGGATGAATCCTAGGGTGCAGTTCTTCTCAGCATGGAAACCTATAAAAAACAAGTCATATGTCTCCTCTCCCCTAACCACCCAATATCTGAGAAAGGGACACAATAATTCTAATAGAACTCCCATTCAAAAAGAGGGAGAATGGAGACATATTACAATCATTGGTCCACAACTATAAGATTATGATCAGTAATCATGAAGTGACTGCCTCTGCCATGTTCCACACCATGTCTTCCTGGGCACTCATTATATAAGTTACATACTGATTACTCATTAACTTAGGCTAACATTAGAAGACTATTATTCTCAGAACACAGTATCAACTACCCTCAAGGACTTTTAAAGAAAAGCATCAAGGGGGCTGGGGTTGTGGCTCAGCGGTAGAGTGCTCACTAGCATGTGTGAGGCACTGGGTTCGATCCTCAGCATAAAATAAAGGTATTATGTCCAACTACAACTAAAAAATATTTTTTAAAAAAGGTAAGCATCCACTTACATCACACCATCAAACTAGACGTATGAGCTGGGTGTGATGGTGTGTGCCTGTAATCCCACTGATAGGAACTGAGGCGGGAGGATTCCACGTTCAATGCCAGTCTCAGCAATTTAGCAAGGTCTTAAGCACTTTCAGAAGACCCTGTCTCAAAAAATACAAAGGAGCTGGGATATCACTCAGTAGTAAGGTACCCCTGGGTCCAATCCCTAGTACTTTAGTGGGTTTTTAAGCAGCAAAAACACAAAAATCCACATGTATGCAGATGCTAGATATAGTTCCTAAGGGCAAGAAACATTTAAGAATTAACTTCATAGGATACTTGAACTTTGGTCATATTGTTTATAAATTATTAAAACCAAACTACAACACCACATGATACCATAAATACATACAATGTAAATATGTATGTACCAGTTTAAAAAAAAAAACTAAAAAAGAAAAATGGAAAAAAAAACAAGCTACAGAAAAAAATCAATTCTTCATTATTTTTTAAGTATATATATATTTTTAGTTGCAGATGGACATAATGCCTTTTTATTTATTTATTTATATGCGATGCTGAGGATAGAACCCAGTGCTTCATACATTCCAGACAAGTGCACTACCACTGAGCCACAATCCCAGCCCTTCACTAATTATTGAAACCAAGGGTGCGTAACCACTGAAACACATCCCCAGCCCTTTTTATTGAGTTGCTGAGGCTGGTCTTGAATTTGTGATCCTCCTGCCTCAGTCTCCCAAGCTGCTGGACTACAGATGTGTGCCATCACACCTCTCCACTGAGAAAATTTTATAAATACACTTTCCAGAAACAATTTCATACTCTGCTATATATGCTTCTTTTATTACAAAAAGCAATCAAGTTAGAACTTATTCTTTTAAAAGCTCCAGTAGTTGGGATCACTTTAGGTTAAAAACAATTTTTCCCCCTATACTGGGGATTGAACTCAGTGGCACTTTATCACTGAGGTACATCCTTAGCCCTTTTTAGTTTTTATTTTGAGACCGGGTCTTGCTAAGTTGCCCAGGCTAGATTTGAACTTTCAATCTTTCTGCTTCAGGCTCTGATTACAGGCATGCACCACTGAGCCTCGCGTGCTTTAGTAACATTTATTCAACTGGTGAGTCATATAAAAATTTCTTTAGGTTAACAATTCAATTATAGTCTTAAATTTTGTTTTATTGGTACTAGGGATTGAAGCCAGGGCACTTTATCATTGATCCACATCCCCAGTCCTTTTTATTTTGAGATAGGACCTGGATAAGTTGTTTAGAGCCTAAGTTGCTGAGGCTGACCTTGAACTTGAAATCCAGCCTCCCAAGTTTACAGGCATGTGCTACCAAACCTGGCTGCAGTAGTTCGTTTTAAAAAGTCAAGTTCTAAACCTATATCCTATTTTCTTGCCATACTTTAAATTGGAAGCACTTCACACTTCATTTCTCATAATACCTTAACTAGACATTCACGGATTAACTGAACAAATAAAAATACGGGAAAAAAGCAATTCTGAAGAAGTTCTCATTTCTCCCTTTCCATTTCCGGGGGATTTATAATCTAGATTAATGATTCTCAAATGGGAGCAATGTTGCCCCCCGCCCAAGGTCCTTTAGAAATGTCTGGAGACATTTTTAGTTGTCACAACACAATGTCTACTGGCATCCATTACGTAGAAGCCCAGAGTTTCTGCCAACAATTATCTTATAGTGCACAGGAAACAAATTATCCTTCCACAGCAAATTATCCTCCCATAACAAATTATCCTTCCCCAAATGTCAAAACTGCCACTTTTAAGAAGTCCTGGTCTAGATGAAATTCCATTATTTTCTCTACAATTGATACAATATAATAAAGCAGCAATCTCAAAACACTATTGGAATCTTAATTACTTACAGTCAATTACTATTTACGGAGTAATATTATGTGGCAGGCACCATGAACACAGAAGGAAAGACATCCACTGTTCATAAATTGTCCAGTGGGGCGAGAAGACCCTTTAATAAACAACTTAAAAAGTTCAGGCTCTTACTAGAAAATTCAATATTATTATGTACTCCTGTGAAGAACACATAGTTGAGAAAAGTGACAAGCAAAAATTTATCTAAAGCACATGGAGTTTATAAATCTAGGTGTAGAAGTCTTGGAATTAAGCTGGATGATGAAGACCACATACTTGGGCAATGTTATATGAAGTCCTTGAAGATACTCCTTAATTAAACTCCATGTTCAAGTTATGCTCTCTGATTTTATTGAAGAACCCAATAAGAAAACATATAGCTGGGAGCAGTGGCACACTCCTATAATCCCAGTAATTCAGGTGGCTGAGGTAGGAGATTACAAGTATAAGGCCAGCCTCAGCAACTTGTGAGACCCTGTCTCAAAATTTCAAAAAGGGGGGGCTGGGGATGTGGCTCAAGCGGTAGCGGGCTCGCCTGGCATGCGTGCGGCCCGGGTTCGATCCTCAGCACCACATACAAACAAAGATGTTGTGTCCGCCAAAAAAAAACTAAAAAATAAACACTAAAAAATTAAAAAAAAAAAAAAAAATTTCAAAAAGGGGTTTGGGGGTGCTGGGGTTGTGGCTCAGCGGTAGAGCGCTTGCCTCGCACGTGCGAGACCCTGGGTTCAATCCTCAGCACCACATAAAAATAAATAAGTAAAATAAAAGTACTGTATCCAACTACAACTAAAAAATAAATATTTTTTAAAAGATGGGGGGTGGTTGGGTTATGGCCCAGTGGTAAAGTAAATGCCTAGCATGTTTGAGGCACTGGGTTCAATCTCCAGCACCACATATAAATATATAAAATAAAGGTCTGTTGATAACTAAAAAAATATTAACTAAAATATATTAATTTTTTTTTAAAAAAAAGGACTAGAGATTTAGCTCAGTGGTAAAGTAAGTGCCCCTGGGTTCAATCCCCAGTACCCCTCCTGCAAAAAAAAGTCATGTGAAAGTTTTAACTAATTTCCTATAGGGATATATATATATATATATGGCTTTGTGCCCATCTAAATGAAACTATAAATAAATTTCTCTTTGAAATTAAAAATGGAAAATTTCTTCCTCTTTGATGACAATTATATGTTTCCTTTCACTATGACTGCCTAGACATCTATAGAGTCACAGCTGAGACACACTATGTCTGTTGACCCTTTTAGCCTAAACATTTGTATATTTCCCCATCCCAACCCAATTGGCCTTAACCAATATTTTCATTTTCCCCTTACTGGATAGTTTAGTCTTATTTATATTTTACCATTATTTATTAGAACTGTTTTTTGTATTAGTGGTCTCAACGTACAAGATGTAATTGGTATGAATAAAATAAAAAGTGAGGACAAGAGATAAGTTACGGTAGCAGTGCTAGAGGTATGCACTGGCCACTCTGACAGCCTGAACAAAATGTAGGCTGTAAGGGTCATAGAATACTTTGTGAAAGGGCTGTAACTCAGCTAAATACTGAAAGACACAGTGGGTGTTAATTAAAGAAAATACAAGGGTGAAGAAATGTTCTAGGCAGGAAATAAAAGCAGGTGTTAAGGCACAGACATAAGAACATTCAGGAAACTGAAAGTGGTTTGTGTTTGTCAGAACAGGGTATGTTTGGGAATGGTGATACATGACACTAAAGAGGTACTTTAGATGGTACACAAAGGACTTTGGACCCTGGACTAAAAAGCATGATTAGAAATATGAGAACAGCCAGGCATGGTGGCGCATGCCTATAATCCCAGTGACTTAGGAGGCTGAGGAAGGAGGATCACAAGTCTGAGGTAAGCCAGGCCTTAAGCAACTTAGTGAGATGCTGTCTTAAAATAAAAAATAAAAAAGGGCTGGGGATGTGGCTTTGTGATTAAGCACCCCAGGGTTCAATCCCTGGTATGGGGGGTGGGGGTGAACCCCACCCACAAGAATCCTGATTTCTGTATTTCCAACTCTCCTTTGTTTCTAATATTATCTGGACTCATAAGCAGCTAAAATAAGGAAAACAAAGGAAATCTGATAGCTATTCATTGCACTGAGGCCAAGCAGCAAGGATCTGTTATGATTTTATATCTCCAATTGTTCCAATTACAGTTTCTAATACAGACATAAAACTGTTCAGTGTCTCAGTTCTTGCCTCACTTTGTTTCACAGAGATTTGCATTTCTGAGTTCTCAGACTCCAACAGCAATTCTGTTAAGAATAGACAGCCAGTATCATCCTGAGCACTGAGGTAGGCTTTCCATGGTTGAGACCCAGCCCTACTCATTGCAATGGTCTGAATGTTCACTACTTGTAGAGCCATCTGGAGGGTGTCAGGATGGACTTCTCCCTGCCAAGGCAGCACCTGCTGGTGAGCAACTTCGAGGCTAAGCCAAGTTTTCTCAAAATACTCAGCGGTAAGATGGCAATTGGGGACCAGCATGAGAGTTTCAGAATCAGGGGCTTCTTGTACTCTCCCCTTGTTCTCTTCAGAAATCAGGTGTCCTAAAAGAGTCAGAAAGCTTGTGTAAGAGATTTATGAATCTGTAGGAGCTACATTTTAAATTTACATTCCCAAAAGTATACACCGTGACTGTTTTAAATAAACAATAATGAGCTCTTTTCTTGCTCAAAGGTGTTGAATTCAGGTCATAGTCTGGTATTTAGCTAGCGTACTCTACTTTCCTACCAGTCATTACAAAAGTTAAAGATTTTTCATAACAAGATATAAGGAAAGGACCATCTTTACCTGATACAGCAAAGGATGCTGTGTGAGATCGCTCTGAACCACCATGCTCTGCCCCTACACATTTAGAGATAGTTGCCCAGCGGGCTTTGCCATACACTGGCACCAGAGTGTTGAAGTCAGAAGCCCAACTATTCACAGGTCTTTCTGCCTGATCCTCCAAAAGTCCGAGAGAGGGGTCAGATTTAGGACTGCACAGGATATGCTTAACTTCATCAATCCCAACTAAGAGGAGGCGATAGTAGAAGAGACCTCGGTCCCGCACAGCCATATCCTTTTCTTCCTCTGAAATCAAACAAAAGAGTTAACTAAAAACAAAACACTCTCCTCTTACCCTTATGCCAACCACAGTAGGAGAGAAAAATGTAGAGAGGAAATCCTAAAAAAGCATTAACATTTTCTTTTCAGGTCCCAGATGTGATTCAACAAACAAAGAAAGCTGTGAGAATTTCTAACATGGGCCATGGCAAGTACTATTTCCTTCTAAAAAACCTACCGATGCAGTAATATAACAGACGTCCCAGCATGTCCTGGCATTCAGCAGGGCGAGAGAGGAAAAGGCGCACGAGTGCAGTGAGTAGCTCCATCTTAACAGCAGGAAATGTCTCTGACTTCACATTCTCTACAAAGTCCTCTAATATGTAAGGAGCATTGGGGATTTTTTCCCCATGAACACCAAGTAGCCAAATAAGTGCTTGCTTTCCCTAGGAATGGAAGGATAAGAACAGGTGCTCAACACTTGGTTCTCCCAAACAGAAGATAGTGAACAATCATTGGCTTTGCTTTTTCCCTGATGCCTGCAGAAAAAAGGTAATCTTTTATTTGTTTCAACTTGCACTGTATTGGTCTCTCCTACTGAACTCTCTACAACAAATAAGAATGAAATTCTAATGCACAGGAGAAAACCCCAAACTTTCATAACTTATGCTGATTAAGCAATAAATAAGGTTTCTTCATCTTTGGGGCCTTTGGCCCAATTTGGGGTTTAATGTTTCAGTGGAAGCTACTGAAATAATTTTTCTAAATGTTTCATGAAAGTGGTTATTAACCTAGAGTGCACACTGCAGTGTGCAGGTCCATAGGTAGACAGATCCCTGAACATTTTTTTTAATATTTATTTTTTAATTGTAGGTGGACACAATACCTTTATTTTATTTTTATGTGGTGCTGAGGATTGAACCCACTGCCTCACACATGCTATGCAAGTGCTCTACCACTGAGCTACAACCTCAGCCTTGAACCCCTGAACATTTAATTCAGCAGACCTTGGGTGACATCCAAATTTTTTAAAGATTCCACAAATGATTCTGATTCTGATTCCAGCTGAAATCTTCATAGTCTAAATATCTGACTCAAAATTGTTAAAGAGAACAGCAATAGCAAAGAACATATACACTGAACAGTGTGGCACACTCCTGTAATTCCAGCTACTTCAGGGGCTGAAGCAGGAGGATGGCAAGTCTGAGGCCAGCCTCAGCAATCTAGTGAGACCTTATCTCAAATTTTTAAAAATTACTTAAAGAAAGGGTTGGGGATGTAACTCAGTGGTAGAGCACTCCTGGGTTCAATCCCTAGTACCTCACAGCCCTCCCTCATATATAGGATTTGTAATAAAAGCCATACGTAAATCCTGTTTTTATAATTTATATGTCATTTACATCCAAAAGAGAATCTGAGGTGAAATCAATCCTAAGATTTCCACATCAGAAATAGGGTTGAAAGAATGATTAGATTACATTTTAGAAGAGTAAGTCCTAAGCATTCCCTCTATGCCAAGAAGTAAAGGAAAATTATATTCTACCTCACTATCTTGGATGTTCTCCTCACAGCCGGGCAGGGCCTGACACACTGCTTCGGTACACTGAGGGCACAACCAAACCAGGTCTCGGAACGTCTGCACCACCACTACAACATAGCCCAGGATACAAGAGCACAGCATTAGAGCCTCCACACAGGCAAGAATCTTAAGAAGTTATACATTTGGACTAGATTCCTGAGAAAAAAGATTCTGGAGGGATCACTGATTACCTGAACAATATTTTCTTTTCTTTTTTTTTTTTTTTTAGAATTTTAATATTTATTTTTTAGTTTTTTTCGGCGGACACAACATCTTTGTTTGTATGTGGTGCTGAGGATTGAACCCGGGCCGCACGCATGCCAGGTGAGCGTGCTACCGCTTGAGCCACATCCCCAGCCCCAATGAACAATATTTTCTTGCATGAATGTTATTATTATCAAATTGACATGGAGATAAATGAACTAATATATGGAAAAGCACTATGTAAAATATAAAGCTGCATGCAAACATGGGTACTGTTGCTGTTGAATGATACTCTAAAGACAATAAAATAAAGTCACCAGGACTGAGACTGTGTGAGGCAAGAGAGGTGCTAAGGTGCAAAATTTAAGAAACATAAAGAGCTGGCATTTGCATGAACCTAAGAGTGAGCGCTCACCTAAATTTTGCATCCTAGGGAACTTGGCTTGCTTCACCCTTGTCCTAGTCTTGGAAACAATTGACTAGAGTACACTGCAACGTAGCCAAAAAAAAAAAAAAAAAAAAGTAATGATAGGGAAATGACAAGAAAGGTTGTTGTAGTATCTTCCCTATCTATAATATATCTATTACGGCCTCACCAGGTGACTCATGACAGCTTTAAGCCTCCACCCTATTATATCTACAGATCCTAAGCTTCTCTGATAATAACACATGACGCAAGGAAAAGTTCAAAATTCTTTATTATTCATTCAACAACAACAACAAAAATGTTTGGGAGGAAATTACAATAGGCCAGCTCCTTAAAAAAATTTTAGAAAGGTAGCCATTACCTGTAGTTATGTGTTCTTGACGAAGCCCCAGCAACTCTGTTAGAATCTGCACACACTGATCTGTGTAAGTCCTGGCAATTCCACCTACAGAGGAAGAAAACATAGATAAAAATGTTACTATTATGTCTAATAGTAGCATGTCATTCTAAAATTATTTTCCATTAGTTAAAGACAACCAGAAGCAAGCAAGCAAAACACACAAACAATCACTCCTTACTTGATAAAATAAGACTCTGAGTTTTCTGTAAAAGAAACTTGGGTAAAAAAAGAATCCAATCCATCTCACTGACCACTAGATAACTGAAAGTTCATGGACAAAAAGTTTCCCACAGAACAAGGTTAAAAACACAGTAACAAAGTATTTATGAGCTAGATAGGAGCACCATTTTTGTTGCAGTGCATCAATCCATGAATATTTCCACTGTGGACACTTGATGGCAATCTCTTAATTGTGAGGATTTCTACTCTGTTCTTTGCCCCTCTTCTCCGCCTCTAATAACCATACTTTATTCCAAATATGAGAGTTTTCCCCCTTCTCCACTTGAAGCATTCTAAAACAGTTCTTCAGCTGCTTTTATTTTTTTTTTTGTCTCTCTAGCCTTTTAACTTCCAAAGTCTCTAAAATCAAGGAATTATTCTGTGTTAGCCTGCATTCAGTATTATGATTGTAGAAGGTCAATAAATGACTGGTGAACTGACACAGGACTTTGAGTTAGAATAGCTGGGTTCCAATTCCAGTTCAGGTACTATAGGAACTTTTGGCAATATAAGTAAAAAAAAAAATTATATTCTACCTCACTATCTTGGATGTTCTCCTCACAGCCGGGCAGGGCCTGACACACTGCTTCGGTACACTGAGGGCACAACCAAACCAGGTCTCGGAACGTCTGCACCACCACTACAACATAGCCCAGGATACAAGAGCACAGCATTAGAGCCTCCACACAGGCAAGAATCTTAAGAAGTTATACATTTGGACTAGATTCCTGAGAAAAAAGATTCTGGAGGGATCACTGATTACCTGAACAATATTTTCTTTTCTTTTTTTTTTTTTTTTTAGAATTTTAATA
>NW_026000077.1:2323050-2340336 GCF_001458135.2 Marmota marmota marmota
GGTGGAGTTTAAAATAAGACTGGTCATGTGTTGATAATTATTAAAACTGAGTTTTAGATCTATATGAGTTCATTGTTATTCAGTGTGCTTATCTATATGTTTGAAATTCTCCAAAGTAAAAAAAAAAATTATATATATATATATATATATATATATATATATATATATATATAGAGAGAGAGAGAGAGAGAGAGAGAGAGAGACACACACACACAATATAAGTAAATTATATATATACAAAATGATTTTTTTGTGTGTACCAGGGACTGAATCCAGGGGCACTTAACCATTAAGGTATATCCCCAGACTTTTTTATTTTTTATTTTGAGTCAGGGTCTAAGTTGCTCAGGGCCTCACTAAGTTGCCGAGGCTGGCTTTGAACTTGCAATCCTCCTGCCTCAGCCTCCTAAACTGTTGGGATTACAGGTGTGAGCCACATGCCCAGAGACAATGTAATAATCTTATATCCACACTTATTCATCTTTAAAATGAAGTTAAGCCAAGCTTGGTGGTGCATGCCTATAATCCCAGTGACTTGGGAGGTTGAGGCAGAAGAATCACAAGTTTGAAGCTAACCCAAGCAACCTAGTGAGATCCTGTCTCAAAATAAATAAATTAAAGAAGGGCTGGGGACATAGCTCAGTGGTAGAGCACCTTGGGTTCAATCCCCAGTACCAAAAAAAAAAAAAAGATGAAGTACAGGAAAGCATTTTGGATAGAAGACACAAAAGGCAATATAAATTAAGTATCACAGGGGCTGGAGTTGTGGCTCAGTGATACAGCACTTGCCTAGTATGTGTGAGGCACTGGGTTCAATTCTCAGCACTGACTATAAATAAATAAAATTAAGGTCCATTGACAACTAAAATATTATTTTAAAAAAATTAAGTATTATAGTTTGAGTTACCTGAATATTTTAGCCTGGAAGACATGACAATACCAGTCTTGACCAAAAAAAAAAAAAAAAAGTCTCCTTTCCCCCTTGCTTGTAATCATTGACCCAATTCCATAGTGTGTGTTACTTTGTCTCTGAAGCAAGATTCATTCTCTTTTATCCTCTATGGTTCCTCTAACTACAGCTTTCAAGCTGGCTGATCTAGGCTCTTTCTCCAAGAAGGAAAAGCAGCAGATACCTACCTATGGCAAAGATGGCAGCCTGTGCAAAGTCAGCAGACACATCAGTGCAGTACCCTCGAAGCTCCTCTAGCACCTGCTGCACATTCTCATCATTTACCAGTTCACATAGCACCTCTACCTTCTGTAGTTTGATATAGTGGGGCTCCGAGTAGGAGCAAAAAAATTTTTTGTAGTGGCTGCTAAAGTGACCTGGCAAACTATGCAAGATCTGGCGCACATGACAGAGGGCAGCAAAACAAAGCTCTCGGCTCTCTGAAGAACAGGCAGCTAGTAAAGGTCCCTTGACTCGCACAAGCACATCAGTTTGTACGTGGGGAAACTTTTTTGCCAAAATTAGAAAGAGTTTGGTGGCTCCCATCACCACTCCTGGGCTGCTGCTCTTGAGAAAGCTGTCCAACAGATTGAGAATGTCAAATAGTTCCTCCTCACTGCGGGGCTGGTAGCGGAGCAGAAAGTTCAATACTTCAGCCTGGCCCCACTGATCCAGTTTTGACATTCTATTCAATAAAGAAAACAAAAGCATTATTTTTACAGCAAAATTAGGACCATCTCCATGATACTGCTATGTTCATCATAACATGGGGAGAATTCTTAAAAATGGGGTAAGCCATAATCAAATCATTCTTTTCACATGTTCTTTAAATTTATGCAAAATAGACTGAAAATTCTAAGATAATTTGATGGTACAAATTCACACTCACCTAACTAATCCCACAATCAGTATACAGTAGATTCATATCTATCTTTCCTCCCTCCCTCCTTTCCTTCCGGCAGTAATGAGGATTGAATCCGATGCCTTGTGAATTCTATACAACCACTTTACCACTGAGCTACATCCCAGCCCCTTTTATTTTTGAGACAGGATCTTGCTAATTTGCCAAGGCTGGCCTCAAACTTATGATTCTCCTGCCTTGGACTCCTGTAGAGCTGGGATTACGGCATGTGTCACTACACATTGGCCAGATTCCCTAAACTTTTTTCTTGGGGGGGGGGTACCAGGATTGAACTGTGGCACTCTCCCGCTGAGCCACATCCCCAGCCCTATGCATTTTATTTAGAGACAGGGTCTCACTGAGTTGCTTAGCACCTTGCTTTTGCTGAGGCTGGCTTTGAACTTGGGATTCTCTTGTCTCAGCCTCCCAAGCCACTGGGATTTTAGGTCTGCCCCACCACACTCGGCCAGATTCCCTAAATTTTAAGATATAATTAAGGCTTAGTTTGGGGACATAATGACTGTACATGAGGAAAGAACGTATTCCCACAGGATATTTTTATGATTTTACATATCAGTCAGAGAAATTAAGGCAAATAAAAGAAATGTGAGGAAGATAATAATCATGGTTAAGTCTCCTCTCTTTTCTATCCTAAAAAAGTTGTTCAAGACTTTTTTTTTTTTTTGGTACCAGAGACTGAACCCATAGGTACTTAACCACTAAGTCACATCTCCAGGCCTTTTTATTTTTATTTTGAGATAGGGTATGATCCTCCTGCCTCAGCTTCCTGAGTCACTGGGATTACAGGTATGCACCACCATGCCCAGCAAGATTTCTCCTTAATTTAATACATCAACAAAATTCTATCAGGATGCAGACCTCATAATAAAAAAGAGCACAGAGGCATCCAAACCTATTTAAAAGATGGTGGGCGATGGGTTTATTAATGACAACACCTCCTTCCTGTTTCAGAATTTCCTCTAGAGACCTCAGGCAGTTCACAACCACAATTGGATCCTGGTCACGCAGCAAACTGTATAATTCATTTACCAGGGCACCATCTATAAAAAAGAACAAAGATCTCAGATAAAGAAGAAAAGCTTCAGAATTATAGGAAGAGGGCCAGAGTAATAGCTCCAGGCAGATAAAGCTGAACTTCTCTGCTATAAAAATGACAAAGGCAATAAAATGTAAGCAGACTGAGAGGGAGAAAGATAAAAGTAGTGAAACAAAGGATGAAAAAAAGGAGTTAAAAAAAAGAAAAAAAATGTGTAAAGCAAAAAACTTCCATCTCCAAATTGTTCTAAGTAACTAAAGCAAAGTTCTTTCTTGGGCCCCCCAAAATGAGTTCTCTAATATCAGAAACTACCTAGCCCTGAATCCTACTAAGAGACATGCACAGAAGTGCAACTACATTATTTTCTACTGAGGCTATATAATCTTTTATAAAGTCATACACATAATAGAAGCATGAATAAATATTGATCATGGTGGATTACTGTGAACTTACCAACTTCAGAGTCTCCATGAAGATTATGCATCTTGGCACAGCCAAGGACTGCCACCCTCCGGACATATGAAGCTTTATCCCGCAGACCATTGAGAATAGGCTGTTGGATATATTCCTGCACACCAGGCATCCTAAACGACAAATCCTGGAGTCAACCAGATCCTGAAATAATTAGGTCCCTCTTCACTTAACAGAGGGTTTAGTAGGTGTCAGAGTATGCATCTGTCATATCACAAACAACTAGAGAAAACCTATCCCAAACTTAAAATGCCATAATTTTACTTTTCATTTAGAATAATGCTACAAGGGCAGTAAAAATCCCCATAGTCGTAGTTATTTAACTTTTTAGTCCAAACTGAGGGCTGTTACCAAGAGTGAGAATTAAAAATCTTTAAGCCTGGTGTGGTGGTGCATGCCTGTAATCCCAGCAGCTCAGGAGGCTGAAGCAGGAGGACTACAAGTTCAAAGCCAGCCCCAGCAACTTAGGAAAGCCCTAAACAACTTAGTGAGACCCTGATACAAATAAAAAGGGCTAGAGATATGTCTCAGTGATTAAGTGCCTTTGGGTTCAATCTTTGGTACCCCCCAAAAAACCTCCTTTAATAAGACCACATGATACAATTTATTAAGTCAACGATGGCTGAAAATCTGAGTTAAGGGTATAGCAGTATTTTCCCTAGTACTTAAGAGCTCAAATAAATTGTTCTCATTAAATACCTGACCCATAGGCTCGTGTTGTAACTCAGTAGTAAAGCTCTTTGCCTAGTATGTGTGAAGCCCTGGGTTTGATCCCCAGCATCACAAAAACAAACCAACAAAAAATGTGCCCCATTGCTTTCTGAACTCATCAGCCTCCGAGGACCAGGCAGGGAAGAGGTTGCTCACCTGAGGCTACACATACTTCGTAATGCCAGCCCTCGCACCATTGGATTGGGGTCCGAGCAGTCTTTGCACAGTGTATTGATGGCCAGGAGAGCCAGATCTGGTTTCAGGGGTGCATATGTGCACATGTATAGATAAACCAACTTCTTTTGAACAATATCTACAGTGGCACTGGCTTTTACCATTTCCATGAAAACACCAGACATGTCCAAGCCCTGAGTCATGTGCCTGAAATCAAGATACATAGCAGGAAGAAGTAAATTACAAAATCCCCAACCTACAACAGAGGAAGTTTTACTTTTCCATTTTCTGGTTATCCAATTAGATTATGATCTTTCAGAGGGATGCAACCAGGTCTACTTTGTCTATTATATCACACAATATTTCACAATGTAGGTATGCAATAAACACTGTTGTTCTAACTGTTCAACATTTGTTGAATCCCTAGTACATTCCAATGAATCAGCTTTTATATTCCAAGTTTATTCTCTGGGGTCATAATCTTGAAGAAGGTGAAGTCTCAAACCTCAAGGAACTCAAAATCAACTAAAGAACCAGACAAGAATACCATTACAGTACAATAGATAAGTATTTAAACAGAAGTCATGTACAAAGTACAGAGGGGACCCAGAGGTCTAACACTACCAGGAAGTCAGAAAATGTTTCTCCACAGAAGTAATGTCTCAGCCAAATGATCAGGAAATTCATCAGACAGATATTCTAGTTAATGACACATGCTGCGAGACATATAGATGTGAACAAAAAGAGAACATTCTTCTGAGAGTCTACAGGCAGTTGCATTAGTAGAGTTTCCTTGGGCAGTAGTAAGTTTGTACTTTATTCTGTAGATGATTATTAAACTGTGGAATCAAACTACTGGCATCAGGAGAGATGTTAGTTAGGGTTCCATCCCATCCTACTAAAATTAGAATCAACTGCTGGACTTCCTTAAAAAAAAACATAAAAGCACCCCACAGGACCTTTGTGCATACTAAAGACTGTGAATGACAGCTGTAGGCAAGAGTTATGAACTCAGATTTATATAGTGGAAAAATTCTAACTAAAATGAGCAGCTCAGCAACTTGGAAGGTTGAGATAGGAGGATGGCAAGTTCGAAGACAGCCTCAGCAATTTAACAAGCTCTGAAGCAACTTAGACCCGATCTCACAATAAAAAATAAAAAGGGCAGGGAATGTGGTTCAGTGAAAAAGTGTTCCTAGTTTCAATCCCCTGTACCACAAAAAACAAATAAAAATAAACGAGCTAGCAAGGTAACCAGTGTATTGTAAACTACAATGGCTTTGGTAATGAAGGCCTCAATCAAAACAGAAGTGGGTATTTAGAATTATTCAGACCACCTGACATGCAAAGTGAAGAATCAGGTGTCATCAAGGTTGACTGACATGCTTATTAGACTGGCTGGTGACATTCATCAACACGATAGTAGAAGAACAGGTTTGGGAAAGAGGGAAGAACGCTGGTGCTGTTTTGGGAATACCTTTGAAGAACTATCCAGGTGGAAATGCCAAGCAGGCAGTGGTATATGTGGGTCTGAAGCTATAAATGATCTCCATACTAGATATATCAGGGAGTCAACAGTAATGTGTAATTGTTCAGTCCGTATTATGAAGGGATTTCGCTGAGTAAAGGATTTCCCAAAAAGGAGAATGAGGTGGCAATCTGGAGAAGAAGCATGAAGATGAAGTGGTAAAACAGTATGAAAGTTCCTCTACTCTTTCAGAGTGGCTGGGGGTGGCGATCCCTGAAGGGGACTACAAGGTGGGGCAAGGGGAGTGCAGAGGATTGGCAGGCTGAGGCAGTTGGGCGATACCTAATCACTCGCTGGATGACATTCCGGTAGCGCAGCCTATCAGCCTGAATGTGAGGGTTACACAGAGCCTTCTTCAATTCCTTCACCACGTCCTCGGAGCCAAGATACGGCATCTTCTCGAACACTCACGGGGCAGTTCCCGCGGTACCTAAGAAACTCTCAGTCTTGATGTGGGATCCTGAGCAAAGAAAATTTGGGTCAGTGCAAAACAAAAACAAAAACAAAAACAAAACCCAACAACAAAAACCACTATTTAAGACGACATCTCGCCCCAGCCTTAGTAGCTTCCCCAGAGCTGGAACCTATTCCCTCCGACACTCAGGCTACAACCCCCACCCGTCCCGGGCGAGCCCCAACCTAGGCCTTCAGGTCCAACCCCAGCCCCGCAGGCTGTTCGCCCCGCCCACAGACCTCTCCAGCTACCTCGAGGCCTGCACGGAATTTCCATCCCCGCCGCCGACCGGCCGCAGATCCCTCCCTCTCCAGTTCCAGCCTTTCTTCTGCCTCCGCGCCTTGGCCGTCACGGAGAGACCCAATCACGCTTTTGGCGGAAGTCCCGCCCTCTCCCCCAGAGTCCTCACTGAGTTCTCGCCTTGAACGCCGAACCCGACCTTAAGGTGCCCTTCCCCCAACCTGTCACGTCCAGGCGCAGCCGCGCGGCTCCTAGTGGAGCTGCGACTGGCAATCGGAAATCGGCTACTTGGGCCTGTCTCCTCCCAGCAGCGCGCGCTTTGAGTGCCGGCTGGGCCTCGGATCCCGCGCTCGGGTGGGAGTGGCACTCAAGAGAGCAACTTCCGCGATGTGGGCTTTCTCCCCGACTCCCTCGAACACTGTCACTTCCTTTTTGCTCATTCTAGTAACTTATTCCTCCATTGGGTTGGCTTTCCCTTAGGGCCTCCGGCCTTGTTTTTGCCCCGGCATGTCTTCCACCGGGGCGCCGATGTGGAATCCTCACGCAGGAGCCCTGCTCCAGTAGAGCCCATCCTCTCCACCATGAACGGGGTCCTGATTCCCCACACGCCCATCGCTGTGGACTTTTGGAGCCTGCGCCGGGCTAGTACTGCTCGGCTCTTCTTCTTGTCCCATATGCACTCGGACCACACCGTAGGCCTGTCTAGCACTTGGGCCCGACCCCTCTACTGCTCCCCCATCACCGCCCACCTCTTGCACCGTCACCTACAGGTATGGGAACTGGAGTAATCCTCTTTAAGAGCTGGTCCAGGCATCTGGGTGGGGACTTGATCTGTCACAACCTTGGAGTCACAAAGTGGGGGCCAACAGGACTAATTTTTACGAATGCAGGAATTGTTTGAACCCAAAATGTATCGTTAGGAGTGCGGCTTTCAACAGAACGACTGGGGATGTTGAGATGTTTTAGCTTTAAGTAGATCAGTTCAGCCAGAGGAATTATTTCCTTCACATAAGCTAGGCTAGTATCTCCCAAACTTGCCTTAAGAATCCATCTGGGCTAGAGATGTGGTTTCTCTGTAGAGCGCTTGCCAAGGCCCTGGGTTTGATTCCTAGCACCCAAAAACAAATGAATAATCCACCTAGTCTGGTGTGGTGGCCTATGCCTGTAATCCCATCGAGGCAGGAGGATCACAAGTTCTAGGTCAGCCTCAGCAGTTTAGCTAGGCCTCAACTTAGTGAGACCCTATCTCAAAAAATAAAAACAGCTCAGTGATAAAAGTGCCTCTGGGTTCAATCTCCAGTACCTGTCCCCTTTCCCCAAAAAAGACTAAAAGTAACATGGATATACAAACTCTTCAGCCCCCATTTGTCCCATCTGATTCAGCAGCTATGGCTTGTGGAGATCCTGAAAAATCTGGCAAGATTTCTTTTTCCTTTTTTTTTTTTTTAACAATTGTCCCCAAAGGATTAGTATGCTCTAGAGAAAGTTTGAGAATCACTATCTAGACTGTTTTCAAACTCTTAAAGCTATACAAAGGGTGGGATGGGGAGTGGGAAGTAGAAGAGGGGATTGCTTGGGAAGCCTCTTTACAATTTTTACTCCATGGTGGCTCAGGATTGGTCACCTTTCTTTGATCCATGTAAGGGGTACTTCCAGGAGGGGAGTCTGTGGTTACTGGGATGACCCAACTGTTTCCTCAGGTGTCTAAGCAATGGATCCGAACCTTGGAGGTTGGTGAGAGCCATGTATTGCCTCTAGATGAAACTGGAAGAGAGACCATGACTGTAACCCTCATCGATGCCAATCACTGCCCTGGCTCTGTCATGTTTCTCTTTGAAGGATACTTTGGAACCATCCTTTATACAGGTGGGTCTCCCAAGGGATCCTGCTCACATTCCAGCTGAGATACTACTTTTCTTGAGTAACTTTAACTCACAATAGAAGTCTGGAGGCCTTCTGGCTTCATCATTTATAAGCAGTGACCCCTTCTCATCTGATTGCCCACTCTTTGACAGTTCAATCCTTGTGAAGATTATATAATTAAAAAACAGGAGCAGAGCAGGGCACAGTGGTGCAGGCCGGTAATCCCAGCAATTTGGGAGGCGGATGCAGGAGGATTGCAAGTTGAAGACCAATCTTAGCAACTTAGTGAGATTCTGTCTCAAAACGTTAAAAAAAAAAAAAAAAAAAAAGCCTGGGATGTTGCTCAGTGGTTAAGCAACCCTGGGCTCAACCCCTAGTATAAATGGGAGCAGGATGGAGACATTTCCACAAAGAAGCTGTAATGCATATACTGTTCAGTGCCAGGACACATGCTAGTTTTTCCACAAATCAACAACCAATCTGTTGTTGGAGGCGGGGGAGAGTTTTCTTCTATTCTTTTGTCTCTGACCTTCTGCCCTCCATATATTCTCTTCCAGGTGATTTTCGATATACGCCATCCATGCTGAAGGAGCCAGCCCTGACATTGGGGAAACAGATCCATACTTTATACCTAGACAATACCAATTGCAACCCAGCATTGGTTCTTCCTTCTCGACAAGAAGCTGCCCAACAGATTATCCGGCTCATTCGCAAGTACCCACAACATAACATAAAGATTGGTGAGTTGTTTCCTTTCCTTTTTTTTTCCACCTATAGCTAGTGAATCTAGGTTCTTTGAGTGTTCTCAAATCTTTCACAAGCAGCTCTCACCTTCTCTATGAACCCTATTCTGACCTCCTTATTGAAGTTAAACCTGCCCTCCATTGTTACTCTCACATTTCTAACTCCTGATTCCCTAGATCAATTCAACTTCTTTTTTAATTTTTCATACTACTCATCACTTCCCAATATACCCTGCATTTTAATATGTTATTGCTTATTATTTATTGCCTATCCCCCACTTCTCCTGGTGCATACATACACACACACCTAAACTCCTTGAGAACATGGATGGAAATGGGAAGAAGTTGTGTATTTGTGGAACAAAGAAGCAGCAGCTAATACGACAGACACCGGGTGGGCAAGGATGCTGGAAAGGTGGGAGGGGATAGAGGGCTGCTTTGTCATTTTGGACTTTGTGGGTTTTTTGGTACTGTGGATTGAACCCAGGGAAGCTCTAACTAATCTATATCCCCAGTACTTTTTATTTATTTTTTTATTCTGAGACATAGTCTCACTAAGTTGCTGAGGCTGGCCTTGAATTGCAGTCCTCTTGCCTTAACCTCCAAGTCTTGGGATTACAGGCTTGCACCACCATACCTAGCACCATTTTGAATTTGATCCTAAACTTAACAAAGAGCTGTTGAAGGGTTTTAAGTAGAAGAGGGACAATATTGCACTCATTGCCTTATAATATATTTCATAATGTATATCTTTATTGTATTTAGTTTCTATTTTCTGTGTCTCCCTGCTAGAATGTAAGTTCTATGCTTACCACTGAGGCATTTAATAAATATTTGCTATTTGAATGAATGAAATTTATCAGAACATAGATATTTAAGTGAGGGTTATGCTTTAAATTAGGTTCACTGAAAAAACAACTGCTATTTCTAGTGATTCTAGTGATATAACGCATTTTGGGGACTCAATTAGAGCTGCCTTTTGGAAGATAGTTTATGAAAATCAATCTTTGTTTTAAAAAGTTTAATGGATATAATTCTAAATGACTTTTTGGTTATTTCCAAAATTCTAAGTCCACAAAAGGCAAAAGATCTGCCATCATTATGAATATATTAAAAGGACATTCGCAACCCTGAAAGGAGTTTCAAATGAGGTTAAAAAAATATTGAAAAAATTATAGACCCTCCAGGTGACTATCAAATTGATTGAGAAATATTCCCTACCCTCAGGATTGCTTGACTGCTCGTAAAGAAACATCTGTCCTAGCTTTTCTTAAAATTTTTATTTAGGAATTTTCCATAGAAGTACCTAGGAGGGTGCTGTGGTAGAGCCTGATTATTTTGCAAGTATGTAAATCCCTACTGTATGCCTAGGGAAAGGAAAAAACTAGGAGTATGTAAAGGGAGGAAAATCAAGTATGTTTGTGCCCCAAAATGAAAATTTGAACCATCAGGAATGAAGTTGATGTCTAACAAATATATGTTCTTTTAAGTAGTTCACAATCTTGTTATGGATTTGATAGAGACATCAGAAAAAATCTGAGAACAATTATTAAATAATATCTCCCATATCTATTTCCATAACCATTGCCCAAATTTACGTCTCTATTTCTTTCTATATGAGTACTATTTGGGCCTTCCAATTGATTCAAGTTTTTTCTCATTCAGGTAATCAGTTAATGTTGCTACTGTGTGTGTGTTTTCTCCTAAAGTCCTGCTCTGATCATATTATTCTTCTGATTAGAATTTGCCATATTCCTGCTTCAGGCCATTCAGAATTAAGTCCCAGCTCCCTACCAATACATGCAGGACTGCTAATTAATGATGTTGGCTTACCTCTTTAGTATCACTACTTACCAATTCTTTTTTTTACTTTAGTAACATTGAATGATTCCTCTTAAAATGTTTTCTGACATAACCTTTCCTTGCCAGATTAATCTTAACCCATTCTTAGACTTAGTTCAGCTGTCATTTTTCAGAAACTCCCTAATTCCATAGGCTGTTAGCTACTCTTCTGTGCCCTCCTAACACTGTATGTATATCTCTATTATTGTTCTTGATTGCATTGTTTCTGGGTCCAGATGGCATTCCTGGAAGATCGAGACCTTTTTATAGTTTGTTAGTTTTTGCAGTTCCTCACACTTGGTAGGTGCTTTCTCTTGTTGAACTGAATGAATGAGTAGATTGTGTTTGCTCCTGTCCTCCATTTTCCATTTTATCTCAGCTCGAATGCCACCTCCTCCCTGATTTGATTCCCTGGTTTTCCCCATGAATTTTTTATTTTTGTTAAACATTTGGTTGATTTATTAGGATTCTCCAATAGCTTCATTCTCTCCTTTTACTTTTCCTAATCCTTTTAACATTATTTAGGACTCTATAGTCTAGGAAAGGAGTCATTGCTGGAGCAACTGGCCCTAGAGTTTCGGACCTGGGTGGTATTGAGTCCCCGGCGTCTGGAGTTGGTGCAGCTGCTGGGCCTGGCAGATGTCTTCACAGTGGAAGAGAAGGCTGGCCGCATCCATGCTGTGGACCATACAGAGATCTGCCGTTCCTCCATGCTGCATTGGAACCAGTCCCACCCTACCATTGCTATTCTTCCCACAAGCCGAAAAATTCACACTTCTCACCCTGATATCCATATTATCCCTTACTCTGACCATTCCTCCTACTCTGAGCTTCGTACATTTGTTGCAGCACTGAAGCCTTGTCAGGTCCTGCCCATTGTCAGTCGACAGCCCTGTGGAGACTACTTTAAGGACAGCCTGAGTCCCAGGCTCTCTATGCCCCTGATTCCGGACTCTGTGCAGCAATACATGAGTTCCTCCTCTAGAAAACCAAGCTTTCTCTGGCTGTTAGAAAGGAAGCTAAAGAGGCCAAGAATCCAGGGTGTTGTGTTTGAAACCCCTGAGGAAAACACTGATCAATCGCAAGCTGACAGGGACTCTAAGAAGACCAAGAAAGAAAACCTTTCTCCCTGGCCAAGGGACTTTGAGAAGCAACATCCCCCCCATTCTTTGAGGGTCAAGAAGCAGTTTTTCCCAGACCTCTGCAGCCAAGAATGGGACAAGGCAGCTCCTTTTTGTGAATCCCAGAAGATGGTGACTGTGTTGACTGCCCCCTTGGGATTTTCAGTGCAGTTAAAGACTCCAGATGAAAAATTTATCTCTCCAAAACCCAGGGAGGAAATTGGCTTAGATCCACCCTTGATACCTAGGGAAGACAATAATGGCCCAGCAGCCACAGGGGACCAGAGTGATTGGATAAGCCATGATTCTCCCCCATCTCACAGCAGCAAGGCTGCCCCACTTCTAGTTACTGAGTTCAGGAGCCTGGCACTAAAATACCTTCTGACTCCAGTGAACTTTTTCCAGGCAGGGTTCTCTTCCAAAAGCTTTGACCAGCAGGTGGAAAAATACCATCAGCCCTCAGTGAAGTAGAGACAGGAGAATGGAGAACTACAACTTTGTCAGATACACTACTACAGTTTTGAAGATAGTAACTGAAGACTATAGTGAAAGCTTCTTTGGGGCCTTACTTCTCTTTTCAGGATCCTATGTGCTCACCCTAGAGCAGCACTTCATAAAGCTTGTTCATTGGAGTCAAGGTGTCTATGAACTCCTTAGTTTTATAGTTCATTATGTTTAAGAAACACTTTTCATTATAAACCCTTCAGAGTGTGCATGAGCACATTAAAGGTTCTTAGTAGTCCTATAGTAACTTAATCTGTTTAACTTTGTTTAACCCTCTATTTTTCAAACTTTTATGAACATACAGTCCTTTTATGTGGGTGCAGAAAGAGTCAGAGTGTGAATCAAAAAGGATCAGGTTATTCCCATTGTTATTTTTTGTGTCATGTGCCATCCCCACATCCCCTTCTTCTCTTTCCAGATGAAAGTCCCTAGGTAGTTTTATTTTTTTAATTATGAACTGTGGTGCTGAAGGATAAAGTGGTGACCTAAGCAGCACGTTCCAAACCCGGGTGTCACTGACTTGCTCTGACCCCATCCAAGTAACTTCCTGTCTCTGCCTTTGGGAGGGAAGAGGAAATGATGAAGAGGCCTTGGAACACTGGTGAAAAATTCCACATCTGCCTTCTTCTGAGGAGGTGCAGTTAGTGTCACTGGGGACCCATTTGGAACAGAACCAGCAAGGGGGTTGGGTACCCCTCACCAAGGCAGTACCCAGCTGATCATTAAGGCTTAGGGTATGAGGGCTTCTGGTTGCCTAGAGGCACTGACTTTGGCTGAAGGATAAAGTGTAAATAAAATTACAAAAGATCAAATGTGCTGCCAGATATTCCTCTGATTGTTCACATAGCTGGGATATTTTTGTGCCCCCCACCCCCCTTGGTTTGAGCAGGGAGCCAGAGCAAACAGCCTGTTTGTTTTAGTATCCAGGGAAAAGACCAAGGAACCAGCTGGCTGGAAGAGATGGGGGTGTGCAGTTCTGCCCTGTCCTTCTGCTCATAACCTGACAAAATGCCAAACCAATAAGCAGGACAGCTGATCCCATGGCTATGAGGAAATTGGCTCTGAGAGGGCACAGACACTTGGAGCTTGAGCATGGAGTTTCAAGCCTTAGAAATGAAGGCTATTCCTTACCTAAGGGGGAAAGAGTTGGCTATTTTAAAAATAAAATAAAATACATATGTATATAGTACTATTTTTAAAAAAAATTTGTACTTACTAATTATACAAAATAGTGGGGTTAAGAGTTTTCTACTTTTGGAGGAAGAAATGAAGAGTTAGAAAGCCAAATAAGCCCTTGCTCTTGAGAAAGCTATACACAGCTCTGTTTTGTCAGTGACCTTCACTGTAAGCCTCCCAAGGGCCTACTAGGAGCCACAGCAGGTGAAACGTGGTACAGCAGGAAACTTGGGTATTGTCTGGGCTTGAATCCAGGGCACCCTGGGCACAATGCTTAAATTTAGTAGAGCCTCAGTTCCTGAGCTATAGAATAGAGATGGAGATACCTACCACTCATGATTGCTATGGAAATTAAATAATAGGTAAAATTCTCTTAGCTCCAAATCTGTCACATGATGGGTATTTCAAATGTTGGTTCTTGGGGCTAGGGATAAAACTTAGTGGAGGCTGAGGCAGGAGGAATGCACTCTTAGTGTGCATGAGGCCTCAAGTTTAATTTCAAGCAACACTCACAGTTGGTGCTCTTAGCTTCTGGTTCTTAAAAAAAAAAATTACTCTGGGCTCAGGAGGCTGAGGCAGGAGAATCACGACGAGTTCACAGCCAGCAGTGACTAAGCAACTCATCAAAACCCTGTCTCTAAGTAAAATATGAAAAAGGGCTGAGGATGAGTCTTGGCAGTTAAGTACCCCTGGGTTCAATCTCTGGTACCAAAAAAAAGAAATCTAGTCTGTAAATAAGCATTTCACTGCCATTAAAATTATTCAAAAGCATACATTTTTATAGTTGTATAATACCCTACTATGTGAATAAGCCTTATTGAAATCCCATATTATCCAACATTTTGCATACTATTAAAATTTTTTTATGTTACAGTGAATATCATTATGCACATATCTTGGTATTTTTGTTATTTCCTCAGAGTAAATTACTGGAGTAGGATTTCTGTTTAATGTTATTGCAGATTGTGCCAAATTACCTCCCAGAAAAGTTTCTTTACCATCTTTTCTGCAGAAGAGAACATTAAAATACCTTGAGCAGCAGAGGTTGGTGGCACCTGCCTATAATCCCAGCCACTTGGGAGGCTGAGGCAGGAGGATTGCAAGTTTGAGGCAAGCCTGAGCAAATTAGCAAGGCCCTTAGTAATTTAGTAAGACCCTGACTTAAAATAAAAAATAAAATGGGCTAGGGATGTAGCTCAGTGGTAAAGTGCCTCTGGGTTCAAGCCCCAGTACCAAACAAAAAATAAAATACCTTGAAGATTTGTTAAGTTCAAATGATATTACTAGAGTGGTACATGTTAAGATGTGGAAAGTCATTTTCTGTGTTAAGTCAATAAATATTTACTAATAGCAATGAAGTATGTAATAATAATAAATAATAATATTTATGTCTGACTTTCTCTGAGCCTCTAGTTATCTCACCTCCGTGTGACCCACAGGTGGCTGGGAGAGATAAGGAAGTTCTCAGTACAGGGCCCCCCATATTTGTGTTATCTTCTAGCAACAAGAAAGCCTGTCCATTTTTGGCACATGCTGTGTCACACATATTACTTAAAGTGGATCTGTGTGAATTCAGATGGGGGAGCAGAAACAAAAGGCTTTAAGGAATTTAGTTGTTGGTGACATGTTTGCATGTTAATAATAAGAAAATGCCATACTATTCTACTAAGGTAAAAATGTCTGACATAATAGATATTGGTAGTGCCTTATTTGGTTTTTTAAAGCTATTTTATATAAAAATGCGGCATTGCCTATATCTTTAACTAGCCAGTTAAAATTAACTTATTTTTAGAATCTAAAGATGACCCCAAAGAAGTATGAAGATCTTGCAATTAGGCTTGAAGATGCCTAAAAAAGAAAATTCCCTAGAGATCCATTAGTTGTTTCATGATCAGTGGGAGAACTTGTACTTTTCCACAAGGACTGTAATAATGGCTTAAGTCCCTTTTTAAAAAAATATCTGCCTGACAGGCTATTGGGGACCATCTCTCATTCTTAACCCAGATTGTCCTTTGTGTTAGGAAATAGGAGATAGATAGATATGCTTTTTTTTTTTTTTTTTCTTTTAATCATAAAAGAGATTTAACCAGGTGCAGTGGTGCCTGTCTGTAATCTAGAGATTTGGGAGGCTGGAGCAGGATGATTGAAAATTTCAGGCCAGCCTCAGAAATTTAAACTGTCTCGAAAACAAAAAGGGGCTGGACATGGTGGCGCATGGCCTATAACCCTAGCAGTTTGGGAGGCCGAGGCACGAGGATTACAGATTCAAAGCTAGTCTCAGCAATTTAACAAGGCCCTATGCAACTTATCAAGACCCTGTCTCATAATTAAAAAAAAAAAAAGCTGGACATGTGCCTCAGTGGGTAATCATCTCTGGACTTAATCCCCAGTACCAAAAAAAAAGGCTAGGGATATAGTTCAGTGGTGAAGTACTCCTGGGTTCAATCCCAATACTAAAAAAAAAAAAGAACAGACTTGGGGTAGAGAACCCAAGACTGGGGAGACAGTTCTCTCTGCATTCTTGGAGTAATTCTTAAGCAGGATAAAATCTGTATGGGGGTCCATGTGCACATATTTTAGATGCAACATTAATTAGTAGTTGTTAGTGTGCTACCTGCCTCCCATTGCCCACTGTCCCCAACTGCCACCACCTCCAGCTCTTTTGTCTGGGGTTCATGGTGTTTTCCCTTTTTTCTTCCCCAGGACATACCGCCTACACCTGTGCAGAATGCTGCTGCTCTTCCTTATCATTAATCTGAATCAGCAACTGCCTGTCAGGGATTCTCAGAATGGTTAAGCTTGTCTTTGTTTTGACCACAATGCTTTTATTTAGCTACACCCTTCCACCTTGTCTGTCTCATTCCTAGATCAAGAAATGCCCTTCTGATTTGAGGCTTTGTTCTTTTTCTTGACAGATAACTTATCGAATCATCTTTCAATTGTGTAAAATTTCTGGCTCACCATGGGTTAGTCTTTCCTTTGCAATATTTACTTTTTTTTTTTTTTTTTTTTTGTACAGGGGACTGAACCCAGGGATGTTTTAACCACTGAGCCACATCCCCAGCCCTTTTTGTTTTTTATTTTGGGTGAGGATCTCCCTAAATTGTGTAGGGCCTTACTAAGTTGCATAGGCTGGATTTGAACTTCTTGTTGGCCACCCCCCTTACAATATATACATACTTAAACACCATTGTACTATGGCTATTTTGCCAGTCCTAACTCCTCCCACACAACTTTTTACAAGTGAAGGACGGAATTGTCCTCAGTGCTATAGTCCAATCCTCAATGTGCTTTTAACAAAGAAAATTGGGTCTGGCTCTATAGTAACAAAACATTAGGAGGGCCCAGATTTCTGGTGTTTAGGGAGTCAGGGATAAAAAATAAAATAAAAACTTGGACATCTGCCTTTAGGAAGAGAAAACAAAAACAAAACCTTGAGCAGCTGTTTCTTTAAATTTTCACACCCATTTTACAAGCTCATACACTGACCATCTGGGTCTTTCTTTTCTTTCTTTCCTCCTTCCTCTCCCCCTCTCCCTCCCTCCCTCCCTC
>NW_026000077.1:2340355-2356559 GCF_001458135.2 Marmota marmota marmota
CTCTCCCTCTCCCTCTCTCTCTCTCTCTCTCTCTCTCTCTCTCTCTCATTAGGGATTGAACCTAGGGGCACATAACCACTGAGACACATGCCCAGTACTTTTTGTTTATTTATTTATTTTTGAGATAGGGTCTCACTTAGTTGCTTAGGGCCTTGCTAAATTGCTGAGGCTAGCTTTGAACATGTGATCCTCCTGCCTCAGTCTCCCAAGTTGCTGGGATTACAGGTGTGTGCCTATATGCCCAGCTCATAAAATCTGTTTTTGAATTTCCCTGTCAATGGGATAAAAATTCTTAAGTTACCTCTTACTGAGTAGACATTTCCTGTACTGGTAAGCCTTCAAGGACCGAAACTATTTAGCAGAATATTTTAGGTTCATGAGTCTTGAGGCCCAACCTGTCCCTAGTCTTATCTCCCAGGATTTTCCTATCTGCAAAATAGTACGCCACAGTGGAAAAGGCATGGATTTTCAAGTTAGACGAGTTGTGCTGGGAATAGTGATCCCATGACTTATTAGCTGTGTATATAATAATTTAGCTTTTTGGCACTTAATTTTTCTCATTTATAGGAATTAATAATGCCTACCACATAGGATTTGGAAGAGAATGACATGAGACAAAGTGACCAAAGCAGACAAAATTATCCTACACATTTTTTTAAAATGTTGCCTTATTCTCCCTGCCATATCTTCAATTTTAGTGGTAGTCAATGGCTGATATTCCCAGTGCATGCTCTATATAATGCCACTAGCTAATCCTACCTTTCAGACTCAAAAATCCAATGAGGGATTTGCTAATCAAGGTACTTCCTTGGTAAGGAGATCCCTGGAGCCCAGTCCAGTCAGAAGGGCCAGGTACAGTGACAAGTGTGTAATCCCATAAACTCAGGAAGCTAAGGCAGATGAGGCAGAAGGGTCACAAATTTGAGGCTACCCTCAGCAATTTAGCATTTTATTTTTTCATCTTCTTTTCCCTTTTTTTTTGCACTACACCCCACTGAATTACACCCAGAGCCCAAACCTCAGCAACTCAGTGAGACATTTTTTCAAAATAAAAAATAAAAAAGTGTGGGGGCTGGGTGCAGTAGTGCACACCTGTAATCCCAGCGGTTTGGGAGGTGATGCAGGAGGATCACAAGTTCAAAGCCAGCCTCAGCAATGGCAAGGCACTAAGCAACTCACTGAGACCCTGTCTCTAAATAAAAAAACAAAAACAAAAAGAAAATAGGGCTGGCAATGTGACTCAGTGGGCAAGTTCCTCTGAGTTCCATCCCCAGTACCACCATCACCCCCACCCCACCCCCCGCAAAAAAAAAGGTTTGGGGATGTAGCTCAGTAGTAAAGTGCCCTTGGGTTTCATCCCAAGTACCCAAAATTAAAAACATAAAAAAGGAAAAGAAGAGAAAGAGCCAGTACCTGAAGCATTCAAAGATGCATTTGTCCAGATGAAAAAGGAGAGTAAGGTTGAAATCATAGTAAGTCTCAAGTGTGATGCTGAGTAGGTTTAACTAAAATTCCACCAAGGCAAGGCCAAGAACAAGTGGCAGATCAGGGACCCAGAGTCTAAAGAGTTGTGCAGAACAGAGCAGCCTGAGCTGAACATTTCAGAATACTGTGCACAAATGAAGGGCCAGCAGTGTGCTTGATCTGGTTTCTCAATTCTTCTCCCACATCATCTCTATAAACCATCAACTTTGAATTGATTCTAGAATTCTCCTTTTCAACTCCTACAGAAGGAATGCAGAACCATCAGAGAAACAAACCATATAACTGGTATGGTCACAGATTTCAGCCTCTGGTATCTTTAAAGCTGCTTCTCATTTCCTTATGACCTTGATCCACCCCCTTCTCCCGTGTACCTCAGTGTTTATTCTAAACTGTTATGACTCAAATTCTTACAACATATGAAGCCTTAAAAGAGGTCTTTCAGCATTAGGAGTATCAAGCAGTGATATCCTGTGGCAACTTTCCCGGACCATCAATCCCAGAAATGGTAGAATTAATCCTTCTACACTTGAAACCCTGTTTAAACTCCAGTTACTCTAAGTCCAAGTCTTTAAGATCTAATCTTCACACTTCCCAACCCTCTTTCACTGAGATCTCAGATCTCTAGCTCTGTGATCAACAAATTCCCCTGTGGCTTCAATATCTTTTCTGAAGGCCTTCCTTTTTCTTGCCGAAATGAAAGACTGTCTCTCCTTTGAGCACATTGCTTTCTGGCCAGCTTTCTCAAGTAGAGTCCATTTTTCTTTTCTCCAACCTCAGGGTAAGGAGGTGAAGTTGAGATCCTCCTTATTCCCATTGTTGCCTCTGACCATCATCCCATTCCTGCCTGTGAAAATCTTTCCTCCTCTGAAGCACCTGCCATCAGGCCATAACACCCTTTCTTCACATTTATTGAGGCTTAAGTCACTGATTCACAGCCTTCTCTTGCTTTACCCTGATCATTCCAGATGACTTCAGTGCTTCAATTTTCTTAACCTCCCCCATCTCCAAAGATCTTATTCTCCCTCTAGTTTACCACTCTGTCATTACCAGAAATTGTATTACATCTGAAATTTCAATTTTGAACCTTCTTCTTGCCCAGCTTATTTGCTCAAGTACCTGCTTGGCCAATGTTCTACTGTTCATAAGTCCTCTCCCAGTCTCCCTTTGAATCTGGACTTGACTGTATCCCATGATCCACCAGTATATATATCCCATGATCCAACTTCAATTCCGGATAGATCATACTATCGATCTACTCTTTGTCTGCAATGGAGCAGCTAGATTAGATGTTGTTGGAAAAACCACTCAACCAGGCCTACTGATTTTACTTAAAATTCATGATCTCATATCAAAATGGCCTTCCATACTGCCAAGGAGTCCTATTATGTTTCTCTAGTGGTCTCCATTTCCTATTCTCCCTTTCTCTTTTCTTTCCCCTTCCATCCAAACTACTACTTTCAGTATATCATGTTGACTCCACCTTGAGATATGCCTCAAATCTTACTGCTTTTCACCATCTTTCTCTCTACCACCCTTGTTCAAGCAACATATTTTTTCTCCGAGCTACTGAGTGTTCTTTCTGTTTCTAGTCTTGCCCCTCTCTACTCCCCAAGTATATAGTCCAGTCCCCAAAGGAAGGATGAGATGAATTAGATCATGTTACTTCTCTGTTGAAATCCAGCTCAGTAAAAACCAAAGTTCCCTATGGTGGTCTGCATCCCCGTCATGATTTCCTGCCCTGTCGACTTTCCCTCACCCTTTACTTCTGTTTCCCCCACTGCGCTGTGCTGGGTGAGCGCTCTCAGCTTCATTTATTCTCTCCATAAAGTGTTTTCTTTTCTTTTCTTTTTTTTTTTTTTTTTGAGAGAGAGAAAGAGAGAATTTTTATTTATTTTTTGGCGGACACAACATCTTTGTTTGTATGTGGTGCTGAGGATCAAATCCGGGCCGCACGCATGCCAGGCGAGTGCGCTACTGCTTGAGCCACATCCCCAGCCCCTCTCCATAAAGTGTTTTCAACCCAGATGCCCACATGGCTCCCTCATCTCCTTCAAGTTTTTGTCCAGCAAGCCTTTTCTTGATTACCTTAACTAAAATTGCAACCACATTATCTGAAATTCCCTAGCCCCCATTTTTTTGGTGTGTTTCGTTTTGTTTTTCCATAAAACACTTATATTTTTGTTATACTATATCATTTGCTTATTTAATTTACTGTGTTTCTTATTCTACTAGAATGTAAAACCCAGGATTTTTTGTTTGGTTTTGGTCTGTTTTGTTCACTGCTGCGTCACTAGTGTCTAGGACACATAGTAAGTTCCTTTTTTTGGGGGGAGGGGGTGGTACCAGAGATTGAACCCCAGGGGTCCTTAACTATTGAGCCACATCCCCAACCCCAACTTTTTATTTTTTAATTTTGAGACAGGTTCTCACTAAGTTGCTTAGGGCCTCACTAAGTTGCTGAGGCTGGCTTTAAATTTGTGATCCTCCTGCCTCAGCCTCCCAAGTTGCTGGGATTACAGGCATGTGCTACCATGCCTGGCCATAGCAGTTTCTTAATAAACTTTTGTTGAATTAATAAATGAATGAATCTCGAATAATGGATGGTTGAACATTCTTTAGGTAATCTTCCATCAATAATGTTTCTCTAAAGCAGGGAATAAAGCAGAATTCTTAGCCCTGTGGAGCTGACAACTACTGAATGCTCAGTTTGACAATTTATATGTCTCTATATCTTGCAGCTATCCTGTGAGTAGATAAATCCACTCATTCATTTGTTCATTAAACAAGTATTTATTGACCATCTATGTTGTCTCAGGCACTATTCTAGACATTGGGGATATAAAGTCCTCTCTACATGGAATTCTAAAGGAGAGAAGGGCGGTATACATAAAGAAAGATCAGAGAGTGATAGGGTAAAGAATATGCAATTAGCTAATGGTGGTGTGGAGCACTCTAGATGTGGTCAAGGAAGGCGTCTCTGTGGGACTGACAATTAAGATCAGACCTGGGTGATAAAAAGGAGCTGGCTAGCTGGGTGTGGTGGCACACGCCTCTAATCCCAGTGATTTAGGAGGCTAAGGCAAGAGGATCTTGAGTTCAAAGTCAGCCTCAGCAATTTAATGAGGCCTCAAGCAACTTAGTGAGACCCTGTCTCAAAATAAAAAATAAAAAGGGCTAGGGATGTGGCTCAGTGGTTATGAGCCCTTAGGTTAAATCTCCAGTATGACATGATTCTATATTTAGAGGATCTCAAAAATTCCACCAGAAAACTTCTAGAATTAATAAATGAATTCAGCAAAGTAGCAAGATATAAAATTAATACCCATAAATCAAATGCATTTCTATACATCAGTGATGAACCCTCTGAAAGAGAAATTAGGAAAACTGCCCCATTCACAATAGCCTCAAAAAAAAAAAAAAAAAAAAAAACCTTGGGAATCAATCTAACAAAAGAGGTGAAAGACCTCTACAATGAAAACTACGGAACACTAAAAAAAGAAATTGAAGAAGACCTTAGAAGATGGAAAGATCTCCCATGTTCTTGGTTATGAAGAATTAATACTGTGAAAATGTCTATACTACCAAAAGCATTATACAGATTTAATGCAATTCCAATTAAAATCCCAACAACATTTCTCATAGAAACAGAAAAAGGATTCATGAAATTCATTTGGAATAATAAGAGACCCAGAATAGCCAAAGCAATCCTTACCAAGAAGAGCAAAGCAGGAGACATCACAGAACCAGACCTTAAACTATACTACACAGCCACAGTAACAAAAATGGCATGGTATTGGCACCAAAATAGACATGTAGACCAGTGGCATAGAATAGAAGAAACAGAGACAAACCCACATAAATACAGTTATCTCATACCAGACAAATGTGCCAAAAACATACATTAGAGAAAAGATAGAACCTTTTCGACAAATAGTGCTGGGAGAACTGGAAATCCATATGCAGCAAAATGAAATTAAATTCCTATCTCTTACCCTGCACAAAAACTCAACTCAAAGTGGATCAAGGACCTAGGAATTAGGTCAGAGACCCTGTACCTATTAGAAGAAAAAGTAGCCCAAATCTTCATCATGTTGGATTAGGTCCTGACTTCCTTAACAAGACTCCTACAGCCTAAGAAATCAAGAATCAATAAATGGGATGGATTCAAACTAACAAGTTTCTTTTCAGCAAAGGAAACAGTAATGTGAAGAGAGAGCCTACAGAGTGGGAGAAAATCTTTTCTATACGTACCTCAGAGAGAGCACTAATCCCAGGATATATAAAGAACTCAAAAGACCTAACACCAAAAAAAAAAAAAAAAAAAAACAACAACAACAAATGGGGTAAAGAACTGAACCAGAACTTCTCAGAAGAAGATATTCAGTCGATCAACAAATATATGAAAAAATGTTCAACATCTCTAGTAATTAGAGAAATGCAAATCAAAACTACTCTAAGGGAAGCAGGGATTGTGGCTCAGTGATAGAGTGCTTACCTAGCATCTGTGAGGCACTGGGTTCAATTCTCAGCACCACATATAAATAAATAAATTACAATAAAGGTGCATCAACAACTAAAAAAATTTTTTTTCATAAAAAAACTAAGATTTCATCTCACCCCACTCAAAATGGCAACTATCAAGAATACAAACAACAGTAAATGTTGGCGAGGATGTGGGTGAAAAGGTACACTGATACATCTCTGGTGGGACTGCAAATTGGTGCAACTACTCTGGAAATCAATCTGGAGATTCCTTAGAAAACGTGGAATGAAACCATCAGTTGACTCAGCCATCCCACTTCTTAATCTATACCCAAAGGACTTAACATCGGCATACTACAGTGATGCAGCCACATCAATGTTTATAGCAGCTCAATTCATAATAACTGTGGAACCAACTTAGAAGCCCTTCAATAGATGAATGAATAAAGAAACTGGTATATATATACAATGGAATATTACTCAGCATTAAAAGAGAATAAAATTATGGCATTTGCAGGAAAATGGATGGAGTTGGAGAATATCAATCTAAGCAAAGTAAGCCAATCTCCCCAAACAAAAGGCCAAATGTTTTCTCTGGTAAGTGGATGCTGATCCATAATGGGAAGTGGGGGGCGTGGGAAGAATGGAAGAACTTTGGCTAGGGCAAAGGGGAGTGTGGGGAGGGGAGGGGAGGGGGAGTGGGAAAGATTGTGGAATGAGATGGACATCTTTACCCTAGGTACATGTATGATTTTACTCAACATCATGTGCAACTAGAGAAATGAAAAGTTGTGTTCCATCTGTGTACAGTGAATCGGAATTTGTTCTACTGTCATATATAACTAATTAGAACAAGTAAAAAAATTTAAGCCAGGCATGGTGGTGCACACCTGTAATCTCAGCAGCTCGGCAGGCTGAGACAGGAGGATTGTGAGTTCAAAGCCAGCCTCAACAAAAGCAAGGCGCTAAACAACTCAGTGAGACCCTGTCGCTAAATAAAATACAAAATAGGGCTGGGGTGTGGCTCAGTGGTTGAGTGCCTCTGAGTTCAATCCCCAGTACCGCCCCCCCCCACGCCAATTTTTTTTTAAACTTAAAAAAAAAAGAAAGGAGATGCCTAGGGGTACAGAGCACAGGTAGCATCAGCACAAAGACCCTGGGATGGGAGTAAGTTTTGTGCCTAAGAATCCTCAAGAAAAGTGTGTGTCAGAGGGACATAGGAAGAAGAGATGAGCTCACAGAGGAAGCAGGAGTTGGATCAGAAGTGACTGATAGATTAAGGAAAGAAGTTTGGGCCAGCAGGCATGGTGGCAAACACCTGGAATTCGAGTGACTCAGCAGGCTGAGGCAGGAGGACTGCAAGTTTGAGACCAGCCTCAGCAATTTACCAAGACCCTGTCTCAAAAATGAAAACTAAAAAGAGCTGGGGATGTAGCTTAGTGGTAAAGTGCCACTGGGTTCATTCTCTTCTACCACATACACTAACCTCACTCACATGCACACATATACACACGTGTACCTGCACCCATGTACACAAAGTTTGGATTTCATTCTAAGTGCAACAAGAAGCTGTTGGAGTGCTTTAACGCAGAGGAGTGATATGATCTGATGTATATTTTTAAAAACAACAGATGGAAAATGGGGAAAGAATGAAAGCAGAATGTCAGGAAGTTCTTGCAGCAATGAGAGATAGTGGTGAACTAAATTGGAGTTTGGGAGGAAAGGGGCTTGCTATTGGGTATGAAATGAATGTTTTAGAGTCACCTCTTTTATAGTACAAGCAAATACAGGGCAATATCTTTTCTTTTACAAAGGAAAAGTGTACATATATGGATCTACGTATATAGTTACATATATATATGTACATATATTATACACATATATTATAGTTAAAATATATACATACACACACACCACACACACACACACACAAGTAGTATATAAATACACATATGGAAGAAATGAAGAAAAAAACAAGTGAGCTAATTTTAATATAAGTAAATAACTGGAATATTTTATTAATGAACACTATTTTCTATAAGAGATATGTTTAATAACTATTTTTTTTAATCTTTGTTGTATGTGGTGCTGAGGATCGAACCCAGGCTGCACGCATGGCAGGCGAGCGCGCTACCACTTGAGCCACATCCCCAGCCCAATAACTATGTTTTTAAAAGAAAAAAATTGTGTTTTACAGACTGTGGAATCAACCCAAGCCTTGGTGTTAGAGGTTACATTTCCCCAGATTCTAGGATTTGTGGTGTGTGTGTGTGTGTGTGTGTGTGTGTACACGTGTGTGTGCATGCTCAATATTGGGGATTGCAACTCAGCACTTTTTCTTTTTTATTTTGAGACAGGGTGGGGTTTTGTTGTTGTTTGTTTTGTTTTTTGTAACAAGTTCTGAACTCTAGAGTGCTTAACTACTGAGCCACATCCCCAGCCCAAACCTTTTTAAAAATTTTATTTTGAGTCAGGGTCTTGCTATGTTGCTTAGGGCATTGTTGAGTTGCTGAGGCTGGCTTTGAACTTGCAATCCTCCTGCCTCAGCCTCCCAAGCCACTGGGATTACAGGCGAGGGCCACTGAGCCTGATCTAGTTAACTGAATTCTGAAGTTTGGGGCACTGTGAATAAACATTCAGTAGGTTACTCACCAGAACAGCTATTAGTACCAACCACATGTCAGGAGTTGTGCTGCACAAGGAACACTTCATGGGGGCCTTTTTGATTTCTGAGTCTGCAGGAAGTATAAAGTAATTTAACACAAATAATCTTCAATTATCAAATTTCAAGTTCTTGATTCATTGCCCTCTCCTTTGTGGATACCTGTTATGCCTTCCCAGAGCATTTATTTTGGTTGTTGATGTTGCTTAGAACTGATGATAGGGAAAGACATATAGGGTGTAGGTGCTAAGAGCGTGTGTAGAGTTGGTTAAAGAAAGGTAAGAAGCTACAGAACGGAGCCAACATGACAACAAGGAATAACCGCCCAGGGAAAGGGGGGAAAAGTCCCGACTCTTGGTTTTGCTGGATAAAGGGTTGGTACTTGATAAAAGTGAGAGTAAGATGCTTATGTGGAGAAAGGGGGCATTGGAAATAATTATGGGGGAAGGAGGGTCTGAGTAGTAGTAAACATTGGTTTTGTGAAAATTTAAGGAATTTGCTCTTTCCCAAAACAAGTCTCAGGATTGGCCCTTGAAAATTAAGGATGAAATCGCACACACATTCTAAATTCTGAAAACCTCCCTTGGTCTCCATTTTTATTGAAGTAAAATTCATATAACATACAATTAAGCATTTTAAGATGTATAATTCAATAGCATTTAGTGCATTGCTGTGCAACTGCTGCCACTCTCCACTGTCACTCCCCTTTTAACTGCTTGTATTAGAATCTTCCACTTAAATCATATAGGCTTGCCCTTCATTCAGACTCCTGTTCCATCAAGCTATCATTTCTGCTGGAACCCAGTCCCCAAAATTTTCTAGTTTAATCCCCATAACTTATGCTAGATTTGTCCTTCATGACATCCGGTAGGGGGCCAGAACTTTTCTTGGCTTATTTCTGTGAGAAGTGAGAGAAAGTCAAAATAATTCTGCTAATGACTTCCCAGATGTAGCCAATGTGGACAGCTCAAACCCAAGAAACTTCCTTGGATGTTGAGGGCTGAATAAAGGTATTAATAAAGGTATTACCCATAATAAATTCTATCATCAAGGTGGGCCAAACCTTCCTTCCCAGCTTGTCAGTCACTCATACCATGCATAATCTCATGGAGGAACGACACTGCTTCTGCCCCCACTATGCCACTAAAGTTGCTATAAAATTAACAGTGACTATTTAATTGCCAGATCTGTAGGACACTTCTATCTTTATCTTCCTTTACTTCTCAGAACCTGTGGCCAGCACAGAATAGCTCCTTCTTTTAGAAAATATCTCCTTGTTCTCTCCAGTATCAGGTAAGCATGTTTGGCTTATGTAACAGGAGGTTAAAGTATAACAGGGAGGCTGAGGTAGGAGGATGGCAAGTTTGAGGCCAGCCTCAGCAATTTAGTGAGATCCTGTCACAAAATAAAAATAAAAAAAAGGCTGGGGGTAGCTCTGTGGTAGAATGCCCCTGGGTACAATCTCCAGTACCATACAAAAGAAGAGGAAGTTCAGAAGTGGGCAGTGCCAAGTTCATTCAGAAGCTGAACCACCTCCTCCACGACCTGCTTTTCCCATGTTCTCCTCTGTCATCAGCATGCTGTTTCTCTCGGTTGCTTTTTGTTGTAGTATTTGTAGTCATAACATAGCTCTGGGAGCTCCAGGCTACCTGTCTTCCTGCCTTTATCTGAGAAATAAGATAGGGGCAGGAGCAAAAGACTTTTTTTCCCCTCAAAATACTATCTTCTTTACACAAAAAGACTTTCCCCTCAGGAGCCTCCCAGCAGACTTCCTGTTATTTCATCATCCAGAACTAAGTCCCAGACCCGTCCCTAGACCTATCAGTTTCAAAGAGAAATGGAATTACCAGGATTGGTTTAGACCAATTGTGATTTATTTCCTGAGTGAGAGGAGGAACTTGCCTTCCTTGAAACCAAAGGATCTTCTTTCTACCTGAACAAAACTGGGATTAATAAGAAAGAAGTAATATAGGGAATGGCTTTTGGGTGAGGCAGAAAGTGGTTTATCTTAATTTTACTATAATCTATTTTCCTTCTGTGTATATGATTAAGATTACATTTTCTAACCCTTCCTTACAGTTAGCAATATTCATGTTCCAGAGTTCCTACCAATGAATGTAGAATAGATTCATGTATTTGATACCTCTAGGCCTGGCCTATAAAAACTCTACATAATCATCCATATCCCGCCCCCTCTTTTTTTTCTGGTCTGAGATTTAAAATCTAGTGGTAAAATCCAAGGCTAAAAGGAATAGTGAAACCACAACAATCTGGATAAACTTCCTGGAATCCTGAATGATTTCATGGGACAAAACAAACGTCTCACTCTTACCACCCACAATGAACTGATGATGTGAGCAAGCAGTAAAATTTAATTGGGTTAAGCCACAGAGATATGGGGGACGGGCTGACTGGGCTGACTGCTACAGCAGCTAACTAAGTATTCATGGAATAGGCAATGAAAATCTGCCTCATTCCCCTATTCAAGCTTTCTCTACTAAAGATACCCTAAAGGAGTCATGGAAAGAAAAATCTTGGGAATTCCAGTCTTGCTGTACTCAGGGAAAGGATAAGTAAGGACACTGTCCATTCAGAGTTGGCATTCATACCCAAGGCCACAAGCATCTAATAAGTCATTCTGGGATTAATGCCCAGATCTTTTCTAATATAATTCCCACAAAAAGGACTAAGACTCCTTAGAGAAATGGCTCGGCCAGGATAAGTCAAAGATGAACTTGGAACTTCTATTATTCAGCAATGCTAAAAAAGACAGAAAACCAGACATAGTGGTGCATACCTGTAATCCCAGCAACTCATCAGACTGAGGTGGAGGACCACAGCCAGCCTCACCAGCTTAGCAAGGCCCTAAGCAACTTAGTGAGACCCCCATCTCAAAAAGGGTTGGGGATGATGGTAAAAAGGGCTGGCTCAATGGTAAAGCTCCCTTGGGTTCAATCCTCATACAAAAAAAGAAAAAAAAAAAAAAAAGAGGGATATAGAAGCCAACTTGAAAGGGTACCTATTTATTAAATCTCAAAAATTCTAGCACAAAAATAATTAAGGAGAATAATGAATTACAAACCATAGAAAAAATAGTAACTCATGCATCCCTGTCAGTAATAAATAGGCAACCAAATAACTAAATAAGAGATAAAGAAGGACTGGTATAGATAAGAATCATCAGTAGATGATAAACATAGAAGCATAATGAATGATCTAATGTGTCTCTTTACATATTGTTTATTAGTTACAAGGAAAAAATTAGTAAATATATTTCGGAGAAATCAGGCATCTTGACCAGGTGAGGGACAAAGAGTCATCACGCCCTTTGGGTAAGAAATTCTGAGGACACAATATCACTTATGTAGTATCTAGACCAAGAGTGGATAACTTGAATCTAATAATGAATAAACATGAGACAAACAAAAAAATCTAAAATAAGGAACATTCCATTATGGAGTGGGGAGGTCTGTTCTGGTGGTACATGCCTGTAATCCCAGCAGCTTGGGAGGCTGAGACAGGAGGATTTCAAGTTCAAAGCCAGCCTCAGCAATTTAGAAAGGTCCTAAGCAACTTAGCGAGACTGTGTCTCGTGTCTCTAAATAAAAAAGGGCTGGGGATGTGGCTCAGTGGGTTCAATCTCTGGTACAAAAAAAAGAAAAAAAAAATCAAAGACCAAAAAAGTTTACAAGACTATTCCAGATTAAAGGAACCTAAAGAGAAAGGACAATTAAATGCAATATATAACTCTAAATTGGATCTTGTGCTGGAGGGGAAAAATGCTAAGAGAGATGTTATTGGGTCAATTGACAAAAATTAGTATATGGGTTATTGATAAAGTATCATATCAATGTTAAATTTCCTGGAATTGATAACTATATGTATTATATTTATGTAAGACAATGTACTTAGGATATTCCAGTATTGAGGGGCAAGTGGGGGCATGATGCATGCAATTTACTTTCAAAAGAAAAAAATGTATGTGTATGTGCACGTGTTTTATACCTTTATTCTACCTACCTACAGATGTAATCTAAGAACACAAATAATAAAGAAAGGGGAGAGATGATATCAGTGAATTTGGGTAAAGGGTGCATAGGTGCTTTTTAAAAATTATTCTTTCAACTTTTCTGTATGTTTGAAATTATATCTGGGATCTGGACTTAAAAAAAAATCATCAAGACTTCCTTCCTTTTGGCTCAGGGGATTTTCCCAGGTTTTGCTTCCTATTCTTCACTTCAGACCTTCCCACTCATCTGGATTTCCCAGTTTTACAACTTGTTGACTTTTTCTTGAATTCTCTTTTTCTTCCTAAAACTTTGGACTTACTAGTTGGATTGTTTGCTCCTAGATTTTTAAAAATTTTTGTGGTACTGGGGACTGAACTCAGGAGCACTTACCACTGAACTACATCCCCAGTCCTTTTTATTTTTGACTGTGAGACAGCGTCTCCATAAGTTGCTCAGGCTGACCTCAAGCTTGTCATCTTCCTGCCTCAGGCTCCTGAGTAGCTGGAATTACAGGCATGCACTACCACACCTGGCATTGGCTAACCTTTTGGATTTAGCTTCTCCAAAGGTACAGCCTTCTGGTCAGCTTCTCTTATTTGTCCTTAAGCACTGCAGCTCCTGAACAAGTGACTTCTTGCTTGCAACACTGAATCCAGGCTCTAAGCCCTGGAGGGATCATATCCATCTTGTGGCATCAAAGCTTCTAATTACTAACAGCCTCATCTCCCTTTCCAGCTGCCCTGACTTTGTCTGGGAGGAAATATTTCACATTTCTGGCCCATTATCTTCATGTTCTTTGTTTGAACCCTCATCCTGTTTTCTAATTAGGCTGCATTTCTCCAGCCAGCTGCCCTTACCAGTATCAGTTCTCTCCTATTACCTGTCTGATTGAACCTCTAATTGCTCTTCATTGCCTTTCAAAGACCAACACAGGAGATGGTGGTGTAGCTCTGGTAGAGCACATGCCTAACATTGCACAGGTCCTGAGTTCAATCTCCAGCCACCTCAAAAAGGGAGAAAACAAACAAAAATGGACTCAATCTACCTTACTAATTTCACACCCTTCTCCATAGAACCATAAGCTTCTCCAGGGCATAGAACTTGCCTTTTCTTCTTTGCACCTTTAATTTCTAATGCAGTGTCTGGCACACAGAAGATGCCCTATATATAGGTGTCGAATGGACAAATGACTCTAAACTGTTAAGTTTTTTTTTAACCATATCATATTCAAATATTACCTTCTCTGATGATGTTCTCTGACTCTCACTCATTTTTTTTCCTCACTAGATTGTAAGCTCCCTGAGGGAAAAGACCATTCATCTTACATCTGGCTCCAGTGTCTAGGGAAGTGTCTGGCTCTATAGAGCAGGCATACAAGCAGTTTGCTGGATGAATGAATGAATGACATTAGAAAGAAGAAAGTACTAGATTTTAGGATACTCCTTACCTGCTGGGTCCCAGTGGCACACACCTGTATGAGACAGGAGAATTGCAAATTTTAGGCCAGTCTGGGCAACTTAGCAAGACCCTATCTTAATAAAAAAATAGAGGCTGGGGATGCACTTTAGTGGTAGAATGCCTCTGTGTTCAATCCCCAGTACCATAAACACATAAATAAATAAATAAGAAAACGAACTGCCTGCATAATAAGACAGATTGAGAACAGTTGAAAACAGAGATCAACAAGTAAATAAGGTACAAATAAATAAATGATCTAAGTTGTCAGGCAATGCAGAATGAAGATAACATGGGAGTCATTCGAGAAAGGATCCCCTGAGGGTAAATTTTGAGGTATGTTTGAAAAGAGGAAAGAGATATAACTTGGGAGAGTAGGAGATGAGAGCTGTTGAACCAAGGCAAGGTAAATAGCTTGCCTGAAGCTTGCTTTTGGAGCAGGACCTGTTCATCCCCAGCCTCAGGTTTCTGCCTTTTTCCTGGTTTACCAGGCAGGCACCCTCCCTCACTCTTCATGTCTTAATGTTTCCAGGGTCAGCCCAATGTGGGGACTTTATGTTCTCTAAACAGTAAGAAGGAAGTTTCTGTGAAAATAAGCAAACAAAACTGCCCTGTGGGATTGAACACTTTTGCTAACCCTGGTCCTCTAGGGAAATAAACTTCCCTGTTCCCAATAAAATGGAACTGCTCCCAGTGTCGTTTAGCCAGGGAGAAATCCAAATTACTTCCCTTAAAAGGGACCCTAGAACATTTTACAAAAATTTTGTCTTTTTTTGAGGAGATAGGGATTCAAGGAAATCTAGGATGTATAATGAGTGAGATAGAAATAGAAATGGATAGCAGAATCCTGTTTCAGCCACATCTGTTTCCCTCCTCAAAGAGTATATGCAAATATTCATGATTCTGGACAGTTTTTCCCGTCATTTTTATTTTTAGACAGTGTCTCACTAAATTGCAGAAGGTCTCACTAAGTTACTGAGGTTGGCCTGAAACTTAGGATCCTCCTGCCTCAGCCTCCCCAGTCGTTGGGATTGCATAAATGCACAACCCGCGGGTCCAGACTCTTTCATATTCTCGCTAAAATGATCAGGCTGGCCTGGAATTTGAATTTGCAATCCTCCTGCCTAAGCGTCCTGAGTATCTGGTTACAAGCTTGTGCCACCACACCCGGCTCCTATCACTTTCTAGGGTTCAGATCATTGGTTCCTCTAGCATTTGTGGGATGCAATAAATGAATTATATTAGTTTCCCTAAAATATTCCCCAATTCACACACAGCATTTTACACAACTAGAGGTGCATCTCCAGAATCTCTTGAGGCTGGGAGACTGTCTTTCTATTAGGATAAGCTAGTTTTCAAGCAGTGCCCGCTTTCTCAAGAACGTTGTGCCCAGTGCATTGTTTCCTGAACACCCTTACTACCTTTGGTAGAGGCAAGAAAATTATGATGTTGGCATTCGCTCATTCGCGTTTTGAGAGGATGCGTTTAGAGCACAGCTATTTCATCTTACTTCTTAATGCAAATACAGATTCTAAAGGTAGCAATCAGATCCCTAAAGGGCATCCGATGTCCCTGAAGGCTTTCACATCCAGTACATGGATGTCATGCTGCTAGGGCGTCTCTACAAGGTAACGAAACACGAAAGCCTAAGTGGAGGTAATTCCTCACCCCAGGAAGGTTTCCCGGGTAGACACTGCCTCTCTGCGAGCTGCCCAATCTCTGGGGTATACTCTAAACTACGGTGATGTCACACTGGCTGGGATGACATTTTACAGTTGGATCCCCTACCGCCACCTGTAAACCACTCGGAGCCTGTGGTGCGGAGGGTGCGACCCCCGCACTCGGCCAAGCTGGCTCCCCACGGAGGTGTACCCTTTCCCGCCGCCATCAGTACTATGCGGTCGTCCTAGTCCGCGGGCTCCTTCGCACTTCCGCCTCAGTAGGTGTCATGGCGCCAGGCGGGTGGATGGTTCCGGCGAGGCGGGGCTGGCCGGATAGGGGCGGTCGCTCGGGGCTCCGCTCGTCGGGTCTGGCGACAACGGCGGCTGCGGAGTGAGGGGCCCGGCTGTGGCCCCGGACGGCAGCGGGAGGCCGAGGCGGGATCGCGCAG
>NW_026000077.1:2358093-2413466 GCF_001458135.2 Marmota marmota marmota
CCCTCAGTCGCCCCCGTCTGGCATCGGGCACCGCGTCCTGCGGCCCGGCAGCTCGCCGTCACGGAACGGGATTGCGTTCGCGGGAAAGTGGGCTACTGCGGGCTTGTTGGCGGGGCAACTCCCCCTGCCTCCTGCCACTTCTCCTCTAGGCGTGTTGTTGTCCTCAAGTGACAGGGGGACGCCTTGCATCTCCTCGCCCGGCCGGTTCTTTTCCCCCTCCCCGGCTGTTGTGGCAGGTTCCCAGTGTGTGACTTGTGCGTGTATATTTCCCAGCTCTGCTTATCGCGGTGGTTAGGGGTTATTTGTGCTTTTGGGACCAGGAAGCGGTTTCTGGAGAAGACGGTGGGGGTGGGATGGTGGGTGTGGAAGCTTTTCTGTCCTCTCCGCTTATGTTCTGTAATCGCTACGTTTGTAATTTGTAATGATGGTGGAGACGACGTGGGAACAGCCCTCCTAACTAATGTGTGTCTGTGCAAGGCTAGAGGTCTGGCTCAGAGAGAAACTTTTGCTGCTTGCCTGTCGCCACTTTCAAAGCTTTGTTTAAAAAAAAAAAAAGAAAACGGAAAAAGGAGACCACTAAAACTCTTGGGTAAGGTCCACACTATTCACAGGTTTGTGGGGAAGAGTCCCTTTTTGTGCCTAGCAACCCAGACCTAAGGCTCGGTCTCCAGGAGCGTCTAACCTCCAGTTTGTTGTGGTGACGAACCTTGAGCAGTGGCCTGTGTTTATGCTGGGCGCGCGTTCCTTCCTGTTTGGGGAGGGGGCTGAAAAGGGGAAGGGAGAAAAAACAATCCCAAGCTCCAATAAGTCTTTTCTCTACTTAACCGATTCAGTTCTAGATAGGCTAATTTTAAGGTAGTCCTGGATGTTTTTTCTTGTCGGTTAATGACACTGAGAATTCTCAGGAATTGCATCAAAATATTAGTTTTACCTACAGATTCTTCCGCCTCAATCTGTTCTTTATCTTATTTGTTTCTTAGTAACTCTGATGGAAACAGCAGTGTGGCTTCCTGCTTTAGATGAAGTGGTGCTAAATTAAGTGGCTGATGCCCTCACCAAAACCTACAATTTTGCTCTTGTTTGTGTAAAGCTATTTTTGATTCCTGGCCTGTAAGACTTTGTGTGTGTGTGTGTGTGTGTGTGTGTGTGTGTAAGATTATAGAGAATGCAAACCATTACCAGCTTTTTTTCATATAGAAGCCTAAAGCTTTCTGTAAAACATTAAAACATCTACTAACAAATCATTTCACCTAATCATTGTTACTCAGCTGGTAATTTTGGATCTTTGCATGCAGTATATCTCAGGGTTTTATGTTATACTACTGGGCAAGATGAACGTAGTCACTGACTTTAAGATAGTGTTCTTGGCTTGAAGGATATTTTGGTAAAGTACTTGTGGTTGAAACTGGAGGCAGCCAAGCCCATAAACGATCTGAGGAGTGAAATGGTGAATGAGATCTTATAAATATACTGGCTCTGGTTGACAAGTAGGTCTTTTGCTGGTTTCATCTTCAGGGACAGTCTGTCCATCTCTGCACATTGTAGTTTTATGGATTTTAGAGTATGTTGATTAGTAACAACGTTTAAACCAAACCAGAACTTTCTTAAAAAAAAAAAGAAGAGAAATGTCAAAGTTCACAATTGTCTGGAAAATAGAATTCTTTCATTCTGTGTTTTTGTTTTTATAAGCACAGCTCCATCAGTGGTTTATTGGTAGAAATCAGTGAGCCAAAACCTGCTTTGTGAACTTCTTACACTTAGAACTTGTGCAGCTTGTTAGTTATGTATTATAATTTGAAGTAATTTTGTAAACATAAGCTGCTTGATTTGCCATCTGCCCTTTGTTTTCATTTTCATTTTAATGACAGCAGTCTATTTTTTTATCTTTCTATTAATTCCTCTTCAGTTTCTTCCCTTATATTTCATTCCCTTCCAACACCAGTTATCAAGATTGTTTTGCTTCAACTACCACTTAAGCTATCACTGATTTGCCTTGTGGTTCCATCTGTTTGTTTATTTTAAGGAAGACAGGGTCTTGCTGTGTTGACCAGGCTGACCTCAAACTTCTGGCTACAAGTGATCTTTCTGCCTGAGCCTCCCAAATAACTGGGACTGCAGGCTTGTGCCACTATGCCTGGCTTGGTTTCTTTTTGGTGTTGTCCCTAATCTTCCTTTAGTTGTTGAAATCCAGTTCCTAGATGCCTAATATATTTGTATAGTACGTAATTTGGCACTTAAAAGATTAACATTCTTTATGTATTTTCTTTCTTTCTTTCCTTTCTTCAGTGTGTCTTATCAACTCAGCAACATTCCAAGGTTATTGAAGGTAGAGAAACTTGGTTGTATTTCTTTTGGATTCTTTAAGGGCACCTGGTACTGTGCTTTCCCAGCATGCTTAATGAAAAAGAATCAGAAGACCTGAATTCTTTGCCAGCATTGCTCCTCATTAGCTTTGTATAAAACTTTTTTGGCTTTTTTGAGTCTCCTTTTTTCCATCTTGGAATTAGAGGATTTTAGAACAGATCTTTTAAGGTCCCTTTTAGCTATAAAAATCCTGTACTTCTTTTTTTTTTTTTTTTTTTTTGCCAGTGTCTTCTAATCAAGCACATCTTACTCTATACAATCTTTCATTTTTCTTTTTTAATTTTTAAACTTTTTTGGTACTGAAATTGAACCTAGTGGTGCTTTACCACTGAGCCACATTCCCAGTGGGGCCATCTCTTTACCTTTTTAAAAAATTTTGAGACAGGGTCTTGCTAAGTTCCTTGGGGCCTCACTGAGTTGCTGAGGCTGGAATTGAAATTGTGATCCTCCTGTCTCAATCTTCTAAGTCACTGGAATTATAGGCACGCATGGTGGTGCTTGGCTCTTTATTTTTGAGGCAGGGTCTCTCTAGGTTGCTGAGGCTGTTCTTGAACCTTGTGATCCTCCTGCCTCAGCTTCTCATGTTGCTGGTATTACATGTGTGAGCCACCATGTCTGACATTTTTTTACATCCCTTGGTATACTGGCAAAAGTCATCTCATATTAGTTTAGTTTCCTGGTAAAGTCTCCTAAAGCACCCTCTATCCCTCCTTTCTAAGCTTCCCTCTTGGATTTATTCTTCACCAAAGTTTTTAAAAGTGCACATCTTGAGAAAAATGCATTCTGTCCCCCATATAAAACTTTAGGATAAAATCCCAAAGCTTACANCCCCCCCTGCCCCATACTGGGAATTGAACCTAGGGATACTGTACCTCTGAGCTATATCCCCACCCTTTTCATTTTTTATTTTGAGACAGGGTCTCCCTAATTTGCGCAGGATGTCCTAGAACTTGCAATCCTTGTGCCTTAGCCTCCTGGGTAGCTGGGATTACAGGCAGTTGCCACAGGACTTGGCCTCATTCTTCTACCTCCCATCTGCCAAACATGGTAACTGTTTTCCTTCCACCTTTGCTGGCTGATCCAAACAGGGTCTTTTCTTAGCATTATGTGTGTTTCATATGGATCTCTGCTTTGTTGATTTGGCCTTTTTCTTATGTTGGAAACTCCTCATGTTTTTTTATTCTAAACTGTATAGATTTTGTAGACTATCTTTTACACATACTAAAATATTACCTTATTATTAACACAAAGCACCTATTTTTCTTTTGTTTTGTTGCTATAGATTTGTCATTACCAATGAATATAAATGAACTATTGAAATTTAGGGGAAAAAATCCTGCCTAGAAAGCAGTTTACCTAAACATTAAAAATTGATTTAGATGGCTGAAGTTACATAGAATTGTATACTCTGCTGGCAACTACCACCACCTTTGTCCACACCCTATTTTTTGCAATACCGGTTGGGGAAGTGACTTGTCATACAGTTCCACATGAAGGAAGGAAGTACTAGAGGAAAAGGAGTGGGAGACTTTGATTCAAATAGTGTTCATAGGATTTCCAGATTACTTTTTTCTTTAGTATTATTGTATTTAGAACACTAATGTATATATTATCTTGCAGATAAGACTAATTTCTATCTTATATATTTCTCTTTTCTTGTACTGGGAATTGAATCCAGGGCACGTTACCACTGAGCCACATCCCCAGCCCTTAATTTTATTTTTTAATTTTTTTATTTTTGAGCAGGGTCTTGCTCTCTTGCTTAGGACTTCACTAAATGATGAGGCCGGCCTCGGATTTGTAGTCTTCCTGCCGCAACCTCCTGAGTCACTTGGATTACAGGTGTGCACCACTGTGCCCAGATTTATCATGTGTTTCTTTAATTTAGTTGGAATGACTTCTGAGCTCTTTTTACATTATATATGTGGGGAAGTAATGTGATCTGTTTTACAGTCATTTATTCTAGCCAATATTTGGCATATGCTATGTGACAGCCACTGTGATAGATGCTGGTGATAATTTAAAAAAGAAAGAAAGAAAAGGGGAAACGACTGTGACACACCACTGCTGTACTATTGAGGACTGTCCTTCTAGAACTTCCAGTTTAGATGGGAAGTCAGGTTTTGAATAAATAATTACAAATGGTCATACTTAAATATAGATTGGCCTACGAGTTATCATGTGGTCTGGTCCCTGCCTGCCTTGTTGGGTCCTGTTTCTACTATTTCCTCCATTGTTCTGTTCCCTTTACAATTACCTCTTCTTCAAAAGGGCCAAGGATGTGTCTATCTTTGCATTACATTTTTTCTTTCTCCTTGTCAGTGAAGTCTCAGCTTAAGTGCTTCCACCACAACAAGGCCTTTCTTGACCACTATCTCCATCACATCATTGTTTTTGTTTTCCTCATAGTACTTATCGGTAGTTGTTGTTTTCTTGGAGAGAGAGAGAGAGAGAGAGAGAGAGAGAATGTGTGTGTGTCTGTCTGTCTCCCCAGTAGAATGTAAACTCTAAAAGATAAGGTGTGTGTGTGTGTGTGTCTGTCTGTCTGTCTCCCCAGTAGAATGTAAACTCTAAAAGATAAGGGATCTTGTCTATCTTGAATACCACTGTTATCTCCTGTCTCTAGAACAGTCCCTGACAGACAGTAGGTCCTCAATAAGTTTTAAGGAATAAATGAAATAGTTAAGTATAAGTGTAAATGAAATAGTTAAGTGTAAGCTTTGGGATTTTATCCTAAAGTTTTATATGGGGGACAGAATGCATTTTTCTCAAGATGTGCACTTTTAAAAACTTTGGTGAAGAATAAATCCAAGAGGGAAGCTTAGAAAGGAGTGATAGAGGGTGCTTTAGGAGACTTTACCAGGAAACTAAACTAATATGAGATGACCCTTGGGAAGTCTTTTCTGAGTGTATTTGTCAGCCTAAGACTATCTAAATAGTAATCGAGCTGAAGGAAAATAGTTCCTCCTTTCATAACAGCTTGAAGTAAGTGTTATAAGTCAAAATGATTATTGTAGGTTGGCAGTAAGCTCAGCTATAGATGACCATTCAGGACACATGTTCCTTCTATCTTGTTTGATCCGTCTTTCCTTGGGTGTCATCTCTTAGTGAAAGCTTGGTCTCCATGGGTTCTGCTGGTAGATAGGGAACTATATGAAAAGCTCACTCATTTGTCACTTTCCATTGGTGAGAAGGACTGGTAAATGTAGTCCATCTTGGGATGAAGGGGAGGGTAGATTTTAATCAAACAGCTTCTGCCACACTATAGAAGTGAGCTTTAAGTAGAGACTGGAAAGATAAATACAAGTTAGGAAAAGGCTCAGAGGGGAAATGAAGTTCACAAAGGGAACATTATGTATGAAGGAACTAGGACAGGAGAAAGCAAGGCCTACTCTAGGAACCAGAGAAACAGTACAACTGAAAGAGAGTGCCTGGGGTAAAGTAGATGAAACAAGGTCCAAGTCATGAAAGACCTGGTAGCACAAATTATAGAGCTTTGAGGCTTTATCCTAAAGTTTTATATGGGGGACAGAATGCATTTTTCTCGAGATGTGCACTTTTAAAAACTTAGGTGAAGAATAAATCCAAGAGGGGAGCTTAGAAAGGTGGCTTGAAGGTACAATTAAGGAGAGACCAGTTGGATTGTTTAAAAGTAGTCCAGAATTGTGCCCTAGGAGTGGTGGATATAACTGAGTGAAGTAGAGAGAGATTTAGGTGTTCTAGTGAAAGAATTTTCTTCCCAAACGTTTTGTGTTTTACAAAATACATACTCTTATTTGCCTTATAAGACCATGTATTATCAGAGTGTGTGCTGGAGAATACACACATACGTGTACATGTCAGCCAAGGACAAGTGCTAGAGGAAGAAATCAGTGTATAATACTGATTTAAAATTATGTAGGTCACTAATTATTAAATTGTGTCAAAGAGACCAAGATGATACTGAGCAAAAGCAGCAGGAATTTGTTGTAGGTGTGTTGGGGAAAAGATGGAAGCTATTGAGGATTAAGGACAAAACATTGAAAAATTATTAACTTGGTTGTTATGCCCAACTATTTCATTCAGGGTTATTTTGAATTCTTATCAGTCTGCCTATAGTACTTATAGTACATCCCAATAAATGATGTTAAATAGATGTGACCATGCCAGGAATGGGGAAGCTGTGAATTTGACTCTTTTGGGAAGCTGTGCATTCTAGCGTGACTCGGTTTTATTTTTAGTAGTAAGTACAAGTACCAATAGCATTTTGCCTGTCAGTCCTAGTTTGGGATTAATGCATTGGACAAATTTGTCATATTGAGTTGGTTAAGTCCTTGGAGTGTGAAGTTTTAAATGAAAAGAGAGGTACAACATTTTCAGGAAATCAGAAATGACATATTTATTGGGGATTCTTTTATGAGTTGAAAATATTTGTAATTTGCTTAACAGAGTTGTGTACATAGTAAAATTTCCACAGATTTTAATTCTATCCCACATTTTTGTTTGGGAGGTCTTTGCCTAGGAAGAAAATTGCCTTTCTATTGGGAAGATGTATTGTGGAACATATACTTTATCCTGAGTCTAGAAATTGCTGTTTTAACCTTAATTTCAGAGTGGAATATAAATAAGACTCTGTTGATTTTTCTAGGCCACTTTGATTCTGTGTTTTCTTCTCACCTTGTGCTAGCTGAGGTCGGAATGAGTGTCAGCCACATTTTAAGAGTCCTTGATGGTGAGATGTGTACTGATTTTCATATAGCATACCCTTGCTGAGGGAAGGCCAGTGAAATTCTGGGTTGTTCTTTTTCCTTTGGGTAGATTACACTTGTCTTTCAGAATAAGAATTCTACTCATTTGTATAGAAAAATGTCCTAGAATTTGTCTTTCTGCAGTGTTCAGTATGAAGATTCCAAGTCATCAGTCTCTCTTATTTTATTGGATAAAATGTTAGCAGCAACATTACTCTGGTAATGTGATATTTTCAAAGACTATCAAATTATGAGCATTTTTTAAAAATGTTATATTTCATGAGGTCTTTTCAGTGTTATTATACTACTGAAAATAAAATATTGCTATATAATTATGACCCCTATTCCTAGACAGTTGCTGCAGAGGGCAAATTTTGTATTCATTAAAATTATTTCACTAAGGGCTGAGGTTGTAGCTCAGTGGTAGAGTGCTTTCCTAGCACGTGTGAGGCTCTTAGTTCAATCCTCAGCACCACATAAAAATAAATAAATAAAAAAGGTTTTGTGTCCAACTACAACTAAAAAATAAATATTTTTTTAAAAAGTATTTCACTAAATACTTTTAATGACATGAAGGTTATTTTCATGTTTTTTGATGCATTGTTAAAATTAGCAGCTCAACAGATAAGGAAAGTGAATTTGTTCTGGTTCCATTTTCTGATGACAAGAAATGCTCTAGCATATTATCTATCTATTTGTGGTACTGGGGATTCAACCTATGGGTGCTTTACCCCAGTCCTTTTTTATTTTTGAGTCAGGGTCCCACTAAGTTGCTTAGGGCCTTGCTAAGTTGCTGATGCTGCCTTTAAACTTGTGACCTCCTGCCTCAGCCTTCTGAGTTACTGGAATTATAGATGTATGTGTCTTGCATGTATTTTCATATGTAAATTTTGTAAAGGAGCTACTTGGTTTCACACTTCTCTTAAATTTGGTATTATGTCAGTGATGGAGGTAGAACAGAATGGTTTGTGTATTTGTAACCCTGTAGTAAAATTGCACTGACCTTAGCTTTTAATTTATACTTTTTTTCCTCTTCAGTGTTTGTATAAATTATGGAAACTCTCGCTTAAAGTAAATCCAACCCACATTTTAGAAATTGAAGGTTGAAGATATGTTCTTTTTTCCAGCTGACTAGTCTGGTACAGATAGTTCTTAATTGTAGTCAGTCACAAGGAAATGGACACGTTACTTTTTTTTTGTACTGAATATTGAACTCAGGGGCACTCGACCACTGAGCCAAATCCAGCCCTATTTTGTATTTTATTTAGAGACAGGGTCTTACTGAGTTGCTTAGCACCTCACTTTTGCTGAAGCTGGCTTTGAACTCATGATCTTCCTGCCTCAGCCTCCCCAGATGCTGGGATTATAGGTATGTGCCACCATGCCCAGCTACACATTGTATTTTTTTTAATAATTTTTATTTTATTTATTTTTTTGTGTGGTGCTGGGGATTGAACCTAGGGCCTTCTGCATGCAAGGCACTCTACCAACTGAGCTATATCCCCAGTCCTTTATTTTTTTACACAAATGGAGCACAACTCTTTATTTCTCTGGTTGTACATGATGTAGAGTTACACCATTCATGCATTCATACCCGTATGTAGGAGTAATAATGTCCATATCATTTTACTGCCTCCCCCGACACTCCTTCTCCCCTCTGCTCAATCCAAAATTCCTCCCTTCTTCCCTTGCCTCCTGCTGATTGTGGATTAGCATCCACTTATCAGAGAAAACATTTGGCCTTTGGTTTTTTGGGGGATTGGCTTACTTTGCTTAGCACGATATTCTCTTAATTCCATCCATTTACCTGTGAATGCCATAATTTCATTCTTATTTAAGGCTGAGTAGTATTCCATTGTGTATATATATCACAGTTTCTTATCCAATCATCTATTGGAGGCCATCTAAACTGTTTCCACAGCTTAGCTATTACACATTGCTTTTTGATGTTCTGTAATATTCTTTGTCATGTTTCTTTTTCTTTTTTCCCTAATTGTCTGTGTATATTCTCTCATGACTAGTAAAACTTATATGTATGGGAGTGGGGACTTCTTCCATATTTTAAGAATGATGCATGCAGATAAGAGGGAAGATGATTTAAAGACATCAACAACAACAAAAACCAAATCTAACTTAAGCGTTTGAAAATAACTGCAGTTTAGCATGTGCGTGGTAGGGAGTTGCAGAGGATGTGAAGTTAATAGGCAGGAGTTGGATCTTTCATCCAACAGATATTAAATGTTAATAGTCTATGATGAGCTCTGGTGATACAAGTGAAGAACAAAACAGACAGTACCTGTCTGCATGGAATTTATATTGTGACTGGAAATATGGCCTTAAATAAATATTTTCAAGTTATAAGGAAAGAACAGGGTGCCATGGGAATGCATGGTGGTGGTGGGATGATTGTGGGGAGTGTTTGTGTGTTTGTGACAGGTGTCAGGGAACAGCCATGGATGTGGTGGCCCCATGCCTATAACCTCAGTGACTCAGGAGACTGAAGCAGGAGGATTGCAAGATCAAGGCTAGCCTGGGCAATTTACTGAGACACTGTCTCAAAATAAAAAGGGCTGGGGTTGTAGCTCAGAGATAGGGTGTCCCTGGGTTCAATCCCCCCAGTACTGTGGGGGTGGGATGTCAGGGAACAGTATTCCCAGAAGAAAGTCTTCAATGCATTAGAAGGCCTGGAGTTCAGAGACTATGAAGTACTCTTGCAAGAAAAGAAGGGCTAGAGTGGAAAGTGTGGCTAGAGTGGAAGAATCAAAGTGGACAGATGTTGGAAGACAGCAAGCAAATTTTGGAGAGCTAGTTAAGGCAGGTTGAAATTTAAAACTTTATGCCCAAGGAAATGGAAAACTTGGGGGAGGGGAGAAGGATGGTCAAGAAGAAAGAATAGTTAACTGACTTGCATTGTTTAAAAGCAAAGATCCCAAGTGGCTTTAAGGCAATTAATTTGGTGACTATTGGCAGTTTGAACTAGAATGGTGCCAATAAGGGAGAGAAAAATGGCTGATTTGAAATATACTTAAGAGGGAGAATTGATAAGATATAGATTATATGTGGAGGATAGGGAGAGGAATGAGACAGGATGATAATAATTAAATACGTGCTAGGCACTACCACTTTACATGTATTTAGTCATTTGATTCTCAGAACAATAATGAGGTAGCTATTGTTATTACTGTTTTATGGATTGGGATACTGAAGCTCACGGCCTCCCTGATTTTTGGCTTGAGGTGTTGGGGTATGCTGTGTCATCTCATAATTGAGATAGAAAACTGGGGATGGGGTGGAGGCTCATAAGTTTAATTTTGGACATGTTGAATTTCAGGTGTTTGTAAAATAACTAAATTACAGTATCAAGTGGGCATTTGGATATTATGGATTGGAGTTCAGGAGAGGTCTGGATTAGAAATAGAGATAGTAGAGTCTTTTGCAGATGACTAATTCTGGCTAGTATTTATTGGAAAGGGGAAAGTGGAGCAAAAGAAGGGGTGTTAAGGGGCTGGGATTGTGGCTCAGTGGTAGAGTGCTCTCCTAGCATGCATGAGGCACTGGGTTTGATCCTCAGCACCAAATAAAAGAAAAATAAAGATATCATGTCCACCTAAAACTAAAAACTAAATTAAAAAAAAAGTTGTATTAAAATAGAATTCCAGGGTCTCTGATGTTTGAGGAAGGAGCAGATAAATATGAAATGGCTTGTATGCTATGTCAAATATTATTAGCCTTTTTTTTTTCCTGAAAAAACAAACAAACATCAACAACAACAACAAAATTTGGCTTAGTCCTTGGGCTTATTGTGTTTGAGGTATCTGTGGGATACTCAGGACAGCTGATCTGTTTGTTCTCTTTTCCTCTCCCTGTATTTTCCTAAGATTAATTTTCCTTAATCATCAAAAGATACTGTCTAACCTTGTCATCAACCTGGTTACTTCTTCTGGTCAGTTTTTCAGTGTTCCTTTTCAAATGTAGTAGACAGAGATGAACATTATTTTTTTCTTTCTTCTTTCAAACATTTTATGTATGACCTGCACAGAGTGAATGTACCAAGTTTTCACTTTGGTACATTCTGGACACTATTTCTGTGAATGTAGGTTAATTAGCTTTGAAAAGGGGAACGTTATTGCATCATGTTTCTTTTATCAACTAAAGTGTTTTCATATAAGCTGTTGCTAAGACTTGTGGTCTAATTCTCATTTTCTCCCCATCTAGGTATGGCATCACAGCTGCAGGTGTTTTCCCCCCCATCAGTGTCGTCTAGTGCCTTCTGCAGTGCGAAGAAACTGAAAATAGAGCCCTCTGGCTGGGATGTTTCAGGACAGAGCAGCAACGACAAATATTATACCCACAGCAAAACCCTCCCAGCTACACAAGGGCAAGCCAACTCCTCTCACCAGGTAGCAAATTTCAATATTCCTGCTTACGACCAGGGTCTCCTCCTTCCGGCTCCTGCAGTGGAGCATATTGTTGTAACAGCAGCTGATAGCTCTGGCAGTGCAGCTACATCAACCTTCCAGAACAGCCAGACCCTGACTCACAGAAGCAACGTTTCTTTGCTTGAGCCATATCAAAAATGTGGATTGAAAAGAAAAAGTGAGGAAGTTGACAGCAACGGTAGCGTGCAGATCATAGAAGAACATCCCCCTCTCATGCTGCAAAACAGAACTGTGGTGGGTGCTGCTGCCACAACCACCACTGTGACCACAAAGAGTAGCAGTTCTAGCGGAGAAGGGGATTATCAGCTGGTCCAGCATGAAATCCTTTGCTCTATGACCAATAGCTATGAAGTCTTGGAGTTCCTAGGCCGGGGGACATTTGGACAGGTGGCTAAGTGCTGGAAGCGGAGCACCAAGGAAATTGTGGCTATTAAAATCTTAAAGAACCACCCCTCCTATGCCAGACAAGGACAGATTGAAGTGAGCATCCTTTCTCGCCTAAGCAGTGAAAATGCAGATGAGTATAATTTTGTCCGTTCTTATGAGTGCTTTCAGCATAAGAACCATACCTGCCTTGTGTTTGAGATGTTGGAGCAGAACTTATACGATTTTCTGAAGCAGAACAAGTTTAGCCCACTGCCACTCAAGTACATCAGACCAATCTTGCAGCAGGTGGCCACAGCCCTGATGAAGCTCAAGAGTCTTGGTCTGATTCACGCTGACCTTAAGCCTGAAAACATAATGCTTGTCGATCCAGTTCGCCAACCCTACCGAGTGAAGGTCATTGACTTTGGTTCTGCTAGTCACGTTTCCAAAGCTGTGTGTTCAACCTACCTACAGTCACGTTACTACAGGCAAGTGGAAAATATTGAAAATTATATGTTAGGCTAGAGAGCTGTCCTTATATTTAACATTTTATTACAGACAACTTTTAACAGTGAATAGTAGAAATAAGATATGTTTTAGTTCATTACATATGTATGTGGCATTCTTCTATGTAATGTTATCTTTCTGAAATTTTTTTTAGCACTAGAAAAATTAACTCAGTCTGATTCAGAAGGTTACTAGCTGAATTATACTAACATCTGGTCTTTACTACCATTATATCTAATTTTCCTATTTTAAGAAGTCTTAGATACTTACTTATTTGTGATGAATTTCAGCATATGCTGCTATTTTTTCCAAACTCATATCTTGGCAGATAAAATGCCTTGGGAATAACTCCAGGTTTAACTCTAGCAGCATTTTATTCTTTTCTATTTTTTTCTTCTGTAACAGTGAGAATTAGATTAGGTGATTGTTATGGTCTCTTTGTCTTGTAACAATATCTATAATACTTGGAACTTATTTGGTTATCCTAGAATAGCCTTGGCTAATTTTTTTTAATCTATTTTTTTAAACATTATTGGACATTTATTTAATTTATTTATATGCAGTAACTTATACTTTAGTGATTCATATTTCTAGATTTGATAGCTCTAATGTAGCTACCTTTTTAATGTATAGTAATTATTGGGACAGTACATAAATTTTGTCTATACCATAATCAAAGCTCTTTTTAAATGTGCTTTTATTTCTTAGCACCTCCTTTATTTACTTATTAATTTTAAGGAGTCTGATATGTAGTCATGCATCAAATACAGATCATGTAGGCATTCAATAAAGAAATGAAATGGGCTGGAAGTGTCACTCAGTGGTATATACCACTTGTCTAGAATGACGAGGCACTGGATTTGAACCTCATCACTACCAAAAAAAGAAAAAGAAAGAAACAAATGAAACAGTTCAAACAATCAACAAAAAATAGATAACTACAAAATATATTTATAAGGGAATATATCCAACATGACAAATGCCTTTAGCTGAGGAAATATACTGAACTAAGAATTTTGTTTGTGTGAAAATAACAGAAGAATATTTTTGCTCATACAAAGACTCAGAAAAAAATGCCATCTACATAATTTTTTAAAATTGTAAAATCTGTATTTCACATATTTACTATTTTTGCTATTTCGTACTGTGATAGATAACTTTCCAGTAATGTGACAGAACACCTAAGATAAACAGCTTATAAAGAAAGAAGATTTATTTTGTCTCATGGTTGTAGAGGGTTCAGTTTTAGGCTGTTTGGTCTGGTCACTTTGCCAGTGCTAGGGCAGAACATCATAGTGATAAGAGCTTAATTGTTCACCTCATGTTAACTGGGAAGCAGAGAGGGGGCGAGGGAGAAAGCAGAGGACCCAGGTTCCATTATCCCTGCAAGGGTAGGCTTTCAGTGACCTCACTTCCACTAGATTGCGCTTAAAGGTCCTACCAACTCCCAGTAGTGCCATCAGCAGGGAACAAAATCTTTAACACACGAGCCTTTGTTGGATACGTAAGATCCAGATTATAACAGATACTGTTCACTGGGGTATGAAGTACATTCACAGTATTGTGTAATCATTACCACTATCTATTAAATACGTTACAGTGCTTTGTAAAAAAAAGAAAGAAATGAAACCATCAACACTATTTGTCACCCAAAACAAACTCTGTAACCATTAAGTAGTAACTCCCTATTCTTTCTTCTTCCTACCCCCAGTAACCTCTATTTGATTTTCTATTTGTCTAGAAGGCTAGAGTCTACATATAAATGGAATCATACAATATTTGTCCATTTGTGTCTCATTTATTCCACTTAGCAGTAAGAATAATGTTTTTGAGGTTAATCCATGCTGTAGCATGAATCTTAACTTTATTCCTTTTTGTGGCTAAATAATACTCCATTGTATGTATATATCATATTGTGTTTATCCATTCATCTGATGATGGACACTTGGGTTGTTACCACCTTTTGATTATTGTGAATAATGCTGCTGTGAACATTTCTGTACAAGTCTATTAAGTTCCTATTTTCAGTTCTTTTAGGTACATAGCTTGGAGTGAAATTAATGGGTCATATGGTAATTCTAGGTTTAACTTTCTGAGGAACCACCAAACTGTTTCTCACATGTTAACATTATGTTTTATCCATACTTATTTATTTTAATATTTTTATAGTTTTATAAAACTATGCCATTTTTTACTTGAGACAAGGTAAGGAAATTGAGAGCCTTTGGTTTCTGGTTTCATGCTGTCATAAGGCAACCTTGGCTAATTTTTTTTAATCTATTAAACATTATTGGACATTTATTTTATTCATTTATTTATATGCAGTGCTGAGAATTGAACCCAGTGCCTCACACATGCTAGGCAAGCGCTCTACCACTAAACCACAACTCCAGCCCCATCCTTGGCCCATTTTGAGATTTTCACTTTCACTTATTTATACCTTAAAAGTTTTAGATTCCAACTACAGTTGCTTTTAATACTCTCCTTTGAGCAGTCCCATCACTGTTGTGTATTGCGTACATATGGTACAACTATATAAAACACTATAGGGGCACTAAGTGAAGTTCAGCTCAGCATCCCCTTCAGAGTATTGAAGGAGATAAGAGGGTGATCACAGCTGAAGGATGAGGGCTTATCAGCTTTCACAATCTTTACTCCATGCCTGCAGGTGTTCTTTAACTACTTGTGTGCCTTGTTAAAGACAGGTAACAGCAGTTGTTTTTTTTTCAGTGCCAGGGATGGAACTCAGGTCCTTGTGCATGCTAGCAAAGAGAATTATTATTTCATGAAATCATTTTTGATGGAATTTTCACTTAAAGGCTATATACAAGATTTGAGGGTATAAGAGGTTCATTTAGTTTAATGTGCAATTCATTTGAATTATTTTCAGTATTAAGTTGCTGATCTTTGTAACCCTTTACTTATCCTTTTAATTTAAGCTGTCGTTTGAGCTTAACAATGTTTCCTGTATTTCTCATGCATTTTGGTCTTTGACATAAAAATAATTTTAGGTTGAACTAAGTTTAGCTCTTAAAAAACAGGAGTTCATTCTGTTTATTACCAGGTTAATTACTGGTAATAATAAATTAATGTTGAAGTTAACCATCCATGACTTAACTGTGTTTAGGATTTAACATGTGCATTGTGTTGTTTAACAGTAACATTGGATAATGAGCCTAAGGCAGATGGAATAGCAGCTCAGGCATTTCTTCCTTATCACTGTGTCCTCTTAAGCTTCTTTTGTTGTTGCTTTGTTGCCATTATAGAATCTGTTAAGTCTTCACCTTTTCTTTCAGAAAATCTCTGTGAAATCTTTTTGGCTGGCAAATCATTCTGGCTCCAAACATAGCCTTCTTTCTTACCCTCCTTTTTAGTTTTACATTGTTTTGTCTTACTAATACATGCCAAAAGATTTTCATTAGACAGAAATTTGCCATAGAGCTATTTCTGTTGGCCATGGGCATGGCTAAATGATTCTGGCAGTAGAAGTAATATACTTTATTCTCTGGCCCACTGTAAATATACAATGTAAATGTCCAAGAAAAGCTGCCATCTTTTGGGGTTGGGTTTTAGGGAAAAAGCTTTGCCATACTTACAGGCTCAATGCTTTTTATTCTTATTTATTTATTTGTGGTATTGGGGATTGAACCAGGGGCACTCTATCACCGAGCTGCATCCTCAACTCTTTTTTAAAATTTTATCTTGAGACAGTGCTGAGACTGGTCAGGAACTTGTGATCCTCCTGCCTCAGCCTCGTGAGTTGCTGAGATTTCACCATGCCCAGTGTAATGCTTTTCCATTTTGAACAAACTAACTAGCCTCTGTTTCAAGCTGTTTGTTACTTATAGAAGGATAAAATCTAGAGAAGACAAGAATAGCGTTAAGTATAGCCAACAACAACCTAATTTCCTCTAACAGTTAAACTACAGTTTCAACTAAGCCACAGATGTATGACTTAATGTAACATCTCTGACCTGGCAAGTAAGTAGATTTGATGCATCTGAAATGGGAAAAAGTAACAAGACTATTCATGAAAATGACCAGAAAATGATTTGAACTCTTAAGCTATCCCAATCTCAGCTTGATCTGGGTGCCAGTGAAATAAAACTTTATGATCTTGAAGGAACTTTTCAATACAAAGAAGTTTGAACTTAGGAATCCAAAAGGCAGGGATGCTATTTCTTCCACTTGGCAATAGTAATTAGAACATGTTTAGTGTTTGGTTTTGAGAATGGGATGTATCTTCAAAGAAGAGACTGCTGTGTTCGAAGCACAGTTAATGCCATTTTCCTACTGAAGTGAATGCTGTCAAGTTTTTTTTGCTTTGTTTTTGTTTTTAGCTTTCTTTTTTCTATGCTTGAGTAGATAATCTTTTTAATTGCCCAGTTAGGATGTTAGAATTGGAAAGGCACCTAGAAAAGTCATTATCTAATTCAGCTTTCTTATATAGATGATGTAGAACCAGGGTTTTAGTGTCCATAGACTGTGTGTGTGTGTGTGTTGGGGATTAAACCTAGGGCCTCATTAATGTAAGCTCTCACTGATGATATTCCCATTCCCTCTGTAGACTCTATTTTGACAGATTGAGAAAGAATGGAGGCCAAGGGAAAAGATGTAGTGAAAATATTTCCAAGAATTATAATCTGAAATCAGAGTTTAAAACATTCAGTTCTTACCTTCTTAGAGGCAAAACTCCTAATGATGCTTTACTGTTCAGTAAAGGAGAAGATAACTTCAGTCTTCTTGCTTCCCAGAGTTAGCTCAGTCTAACATTTCTAGGCCCTAATGATGAAAAAAGCCCTTGGACTGAGCGGCTTTATTTTTAACACTTGGCTGTTTGTAAGAGAATAGTTGCTGTTTTGAGTGAGTTTTTTGCTGAAAATCCATAACTGCTTCTTGTCACAGAAGCAGGATGAGACCAAATGAAAAAACTGATTCCAGCCAGTTTTCAGTTGTGTGTGTGTGTGTGTGGGTGTGTGTTTTAATGGGGTTTTAGGAGTGGAATTAGTATTTCCTCTAATTTCCTTGAGACTTTAAGATTTACAGGATTACCAGTTATCATATATCATGTGCTACCTTTTTAAAGAAGTAAGTTTGGGTGGTCTGGTCATTCCCTTGTGACTTACCTTTTGGGCTTTAAAATGTCTTCTTGGCATTATGAGAATGGCAAAATCATTCTGCTTTCCAGTTGATGCTTTCAATGTTCTAAGCCCAGTTTTTAATTTTGGCACAAAGCCATTTGCACACTCCTTGCCAGCTATTTTTGGCACTGTCATAAATTTGAAAATTAATGATTCTGCTCACTGACAGTAGAAAGTTTTGTTCTTTTTCAATTTTAGAAAAGCTTTTGTATTGTTTCTGGGTACTCTTACTCTCTACTTTATTAATGCTTCAATTTTATGTGATCTTAAAAATATGCCATAATGCTGGAAATTTAATAGAACTCTGAAATTCCATCAGTAATACATGGTTCTAGCTACCTATAACATGAACAATCTTTTTTTTTTTTTTTGGCAGTACCGGAGATTGAACTCAGAGCCTCATGCCTGCAAGTGCCATACCACTGAGCTACATCCCCAGCTCTTTTTTTTTTTTTTTTTTTTTGAGAAAGGATGTTGACAAACATCTATAATCCCAGCTAGAGTTGGTGATGCACAATAATGCCAATTTTTTTTTTTAGGATTTATTATAAGAATTAAGTGATTCAACATTTATAAAGAACTTAGAACAATGCATAGCACATAGTAAGCACTATATGTCATTTATTATTATTAGTAGTAGTATTATTATTATTTCCCACCCTTGTACCTTTTTTTTGGAGGGGGGCAGATATTTGGGAATCAAACCCAAGGCATTATGTCTGCTACCACTCAATTATTACCCCAGACTGTACCATTCCTTTTTTGAACCCACTCTTTCCTCTTAATTTTAGCCAGAAACACTCATGTATACCACCATGCCAAATAGATTTATCTAGATGGTTATGTTTGTAACTTTTATTCATTGAAAGATAGGATGTTATATTAATTTTGGAGCCAGACAGACTGCTCTGTTATTTATTGTGATTTTGGGCAAATTACTTAATCTTTCTTTACTTTAGTTTCATCCTCTATAAATGGGGTAACACTTATATTTTAGATGTGTTCATATATATAAAACTCTTAGTTTATGAATTACTTTGTTCTTCTCTTTAAGGTTCCCTATGGTTATGTTTCTTATGTGAGTATTAATAGAAATGATTTTTTTCTACAAGCACAAAAAAGAGTTCAAAGTTTTAAAATAATGATAACAGTAATTATTATTATATATAACACCTAGCGCTTGTCATGTGCCAGATACTCATCCAAGAACTTGAATGTATTTATTTAAATGTCACAGCAACACTGTGTGATAGATACTCTTAATTCATTTTATAGACAAGGAATCTGTGGCACAGAGATTTAGTGTTGTGTCTACCATAGCTGTTAAATGATGGAGCTAGGTTTCAGTCCCTGATCGGCTGGCTCTAGAGTGAACTAACAACCACCATATCTTCTCAGAAAAATTTTTTTGTCACAAAGGTGTAATTATTGACCAGGACGTTTACTTGATTTTTTTAAATAATTAAAAAGGTTTAATAATAAAAAGAAAAAATTATGCTTCTTTATGCTTCCAACCTTCAGAAAGCTCTCAAAAATTGAAAATGCTCCCCAAGTTTGTTATAAACAATTTATTTATTGTCAAGACCTAACTTAAACCATTGTGGAGCTATTTAAAGCCTTTGTTTAGCTGGGCACAGTGGCACATGTCTGTACTCCCAGCGGCTTAGGAGACTGAAGCAGGAGGATCGGAAGTTCAAAGCCAGCCTCAGCAGCTTACCAAGGCCCTAGGAACTTGACGAGACCTTGTCTCAAAATAAAAAGGGATAGGGATGTGACTCAGTGGTTAAATGCTCCTGGGTTCAGTCCCTGGCACCAAAAATAAATAAATAAATGAATGAACGAATGAATGGATAAATAAATAAAAAAATAAATAAATAAAATAAAGTCTTCATTTGGCTAGCTTCGTATGCCTGTTCTTGGTTTTGTTGCAGAAATATCAGTGTGTTTGATTATGGGGCATTGCTCTGCCCATTGGGATTATTATGTAATACATGGTTTATGTTCTGTATTATCTAAGATTCAAAAAATTCTGAATTCTAAATTGACTGGTTGTTTTTAGTTTCATTAAATAAATGAATTTTTAGCTGATGCTAAAACAGGATTTAGTCAACATAGTTAATTTCTCCCATTAATGTTTACTTTTTTATCTGATATTTTTGTTTTGGCTAGAGCCCCTGAAATTATTCTTGGATTACCATTTTGTGAAGCTATTGATATGTGGTCATTGGGCTGTGTAATAGCTGAGCTGTTCCTGGGATGGCCTCTTTATCCTGGTGCTTCAGAATATGATCAGGTAAGAATGTTTATGTGGATAGAAATAGAAATAATAAATACAATTGACCTTTGAGCAACATGGGTTTGAATTGCATGGGTCCACTTGAATGGACTGTTTTTTTTTTTTGAATAATTTGAAAAAACTCACTGATCAACCATGTAACCTAGAAATATTGAAAAAAATTAAGAAAAATTAGGTATGTCATGGATGCATAAAATATATGTAGATAATGGTTTGTTAGCATTTATTACCATAAAATATATGTACATTTATTATAAAAAGTTCATAATTTATACATATAGACTATACATGATGCCATTCAGTTAAGAGAAATATAAACATGAAATATTAAATCATAACTGCATGAAATTAATTGTAGTACATACTGTACTATTATAATAATTTCATAGCAGTCTCCTGTTGCAGTTGTGGTGAGCTCAAGTGTAGTTGATTATCTGCCTAAAATGTTAAGTGATGCTAATCGTCTCCACTCTAACACTCGCTCCTGTAAACTGCATATAGCAGGAAAAAGTGATATCTTGTGGTCCTTGCATGTTTTTCACCTATGTAATATATATATAAAACATAAAAATATGTGTTAATCTACCATTCATGTTATTGGCAAGACTTCTGGTCAATAGCAGGCTTATTAGTAGTTCTGGGGTAGTCAAAAGTTACATGTGGATTTTCAGCCATGGGATTGAGGATCAGCACCTCATGGCATTGTTCAAGGATCAGTCAACTGTAGTTACTAGTGAAGTAGATTCCAGAGGAATAGAAGTACTTAGATAACAGGAAAAGAGGAATCCAATTATTACTAAAGAGTTTTTAAACAAATAGTAGAATTTTTTTCTACTTTTCTTCTTGGTCTAGTATTTATACCATCTTTCTTGGTCTAATATTATATTTGCAAATCTACAATAAACAAAAGGATTTTATTTTCTATTACTTAAGATTGGTACTTTTATATCTATTATGATTTATTAGAGACCTAGCTTCAGTTAACGACTATCTTATGAGTTGAGATGTAAAAGTAAGGATAAAGGACTGGAGTTTTAAGACTGAACTTTGGCTTACTAAGTTGTTTTTATTTCCTTTTATACATATGTGACACATACTGAAGTAAATACTGTCTTCAGACTGGCATACCTAGGTGCCAAAAGCTATGATAGTTTGGGTCACTGTAAAATAGAATTTATGAGATGAATCTGTTGTAAAGTATTTTAATACAGGAATTTCTTTGTTAAAACAGAAAAGCTTTAGGAGAGGGTAGTTACAGTTTTTCAAGTAATTGGTCCATTGAAGGGAACAGTTTTGCCATAGAAGTAAATTGTGAATTATCTTGTTCTTTAGAATGATTTTTTTTTTTTTTTTTAATTTGGGCCCAGTGGTGCAAGCCAGTAATTCCTGTGACTTGGGAGGCTGAGGCAGGAGAATCATGAGTTCAAAGCCAGCCTCAGTGACATAGTGAGACACTGTCTAAAAATAAAAAGGGTTGGGGATGTGGCTCAGTGGTAGAGGGCCCTGGATCAATCCCCAGGACCACCAAAAAAAAAAAAAGGGAGAAATATTTACCCTCTATACATATAGAAGCTCCTTCTGACACTGTTTACTTTTTTTTTGGTTTTTCTTTTTTTCAAAAAATGAACGATTAGAAGGAAAAAAAATAGCGAAACAGTATTTTCTCCTATTCGGTCTAGGATTTTTATCTCGGTCTGTTGTAGAGTAGATGCAATATTTACCACCTTCCAAAAATTTGACATTTTTGGACTTAGTGAAATATAAAAATGGCTTGTTTTAAGTAACCACTTATGGGGCTGTGGCTGTGGCTCAATGGCAGAGCGCTTGCCTAGCATATGTGAGGCACTCGGTTCGATCCTTGGCACCACATAAAAATGGATATATAAAAATAACAGGTATTTTGTGCATCTACAACTAAAAATAAAAAAAATAAAAAAATAATCAGTTATGTTTTGTTTCATAAGTTTTTAATCTATTTTTTTGCAAAACCACAGTGTTGGTTGAACCAAGCCATTGATTCTTACTCCTCCTTGGGTCTCAAGGATTCCTATGGAAAGATCCAGCTTTTTTTTTTTAAACAACTTTATAGAGATAATTCCCATACTGTACAATTCAGTCATTTAGAGTGTACAGTTCAGTAGCTTTTAGTATGTTCACAGGGTTGTAGAGCTATCACCTTGGTCAGTTCTAGAACATTTCACCATATTCCATAAATAAACTCAGTACCTATTAGCAATTAATCCCCAATTCTCCCCTAACCACCTTATTTTCTCCCACCTCTCGGCAACCACCAGTCTACTTTCTTTCTATAAATTGGCCTATTCTGGCATATCGTATACATCACATATAACGTGGTATTCTGTGACTTGCTTCTTTTTACTTAGCATGTTTTCAAGGTTCTTCCCTATTGCTGCTTCAGAGCTTCATTCCCTTTTATGGTAAACAGTATTCCATTATTTTTTAAATACATTCATCTATTGGTAGACACTTGGGTTGTTACTGTTTGGGGCTATTGTGAATAATGCATCTATGAACATTGGTGTACAAATATGTAAGTCCCTGTTTTCAGTTCTTTTGGGTTATATAACTCGGAGCAAAATTGCTGGGTTGTGGTAATTCTATGTTTAACTTTCTGAGGAACCATCAAGTTGTTTTCCACACAGGCCACACCATTTTTACATTCTTGGCATCAATGCATGAGGGTTCTAACTTCCCCACATCCTAACCAACATTTTTTTATTCTGAGGTTTTCTGATGATAGTAGCCATCCTTGTAGGTATGAAGTGGTATTCTTTTTTTAAAATTGTTGTTTGTGCTGGGGATTGAACCCAGGGCCTTGTGCATTCAAGGCAAGCACTCTACCAACTGAGCTATATCCCCAGCCCATGAGGTGGTATTCTTTGTGCTTTTGATTTTCATTTCCCTAATTAGTAAATTTTTTTTTTTTTTTTGATCCCTGGGATTGAACCCAGGGACGCTTAACCACTGAGCCACATCCACGGCCCTTTTTTGTATTTATTTAGAGATAGGGTCTCACTAAGTTGCTGAAGCTGGCTTTGAACTCACAATCCTCCTGTCTCAGCCTCCTGAGCTGCTGGGATTATAGGCGTGTGCCACCACACCCAGGTAATGAGTGATGTTGAGTGTCTTTCTTCATGTGTTCATTGAATATTTGTATAGCTTATTTGAAGAAATGTCTATTGACCATTTTTGATCATGGGTATTGTGTTTTTATTGCTGAGTTGTAGTTCTGTATATATGCTGGATATATATACAGTGTTTTGCAAATGCTTTCTTTCATTCCATAGGTTGCATTTTACCTAGGGATGTATTGTTTGATGTACCAGTGTTTTTTACTTTGACAAAGTCCAGTTTGCCCACATTTTCTTTTGATGCTTATACTTTTGGTATCAAATGTAAGAAGTCATTTCTGAATCCAACGTCCTATAGTTTTTCCTCTCTGTTTTCTTCTAAGAGTTTTATAATTTAACTTCTTAAGTTTCTTTGATTCTAAGATAATTTTGTTAATGGTATAAGGTAAGGGGACAATTTAATTCTTTTGATACAGATATTCATTTCTCACAGTGTCTGAAAAAACCTTTGCTGAAAAGACCTCTTTACTCATTAAATTGTGTAGGCATCTATATTTATCTTTTTATATATGACCACATCATTTTGACTACTTAAGCTTTGTAGTAATTTTTACAATCAGGAAGTATGAATCCTATAACTTTGTTCTTTTTTTTCAAGATTCTTTTGACTATTTGGGACTCTTCCATTTCCATATGAACTCAGAAGGATTAACTTGTCAATTTCTTCGTAAAGCCAGCTGGGATTTTTATTGAGATTGTATTGAATTTGTAGATCAGTTTAAGTATCAGCACCTAACAGTATAAGTCTTTTGATCCATAAACCTGGGATGTCTTTACATTTATTTAGGTTTTCTTTAGCAATGTTTTGTAATTTTGGAGTACATGTTTTGTACTTTTTTTGTTAAATTGATTTTCAAGTCTTTTTTTTTATGCTTTAGTGAATGAATTTTTTTCAAATTTTAATTTTAATTTTTTGGAACTGGGGATTTAATCCAGGGGTGCTTTACCATTAAGCTACATCCCTAGCCCTTTTTATTTTTTATTTTGAGAATGGATTTTGCTAAATTGCTTAGGGCCTTCCTAAATTGCTGAGGCTGGCCTTGAACTTGCAATCCTCCTACCTCAGCCTCCCAAATCACTGGGATTACAGGTGTGTACCACTGCACCTGGCAGTAAGTGGATTTTTAAAAATTTTTACTTTTAGATTATTTATTACTAGTATATTGACATAATGTTGATTTTTGTAATTTAGTTCATATCCTGTTGATTCTAATAGAATAAAAACTATTAGAACTATTAATAACTGTAGTTCTAATAGTTTTTATGAGTCCCTTACGATTTTCTATGTACAAGATCATGTCATTTACAAATATAGTGTTATATCTTCCTTTCCATCTTGATCCTTTTTTCCCTAATCCAAATGCTTTGCACTGAAGTGCTAGTTTAGTGTTGAATAGAAATATCTATGGTGGACATCCTTGTTGTGTTCCTCATTTTATGGGAAAAGTGTTCAGTTTTTCACTGTTAAGTATAATGTTAGCTGTGAATTTTTCATAGATGTTATAGCTGAGATTTATATCACATGTTTGTCAGTCAGAAGTGTGTGTACCTTCTTTATAAACTGGTTAATAGCTTCAGATTTGTCAAAAACATTGTAATTGTTTAAAATAACAAATGACAATATTTTTTATTTGCTTAAATATGGACTTCTTGTTGATAAGCTTTGTGGAAAAATTAGGGTGATTCTACTTTCATAATGAAACACTTTTCATTTTATAATACCAAAAATTTTAAATGTTTAAATTCCATGAGTGGGGCTGGGGATATAGCTCAGTTGGTAGACTGCTTGCCTTGCATGCACAAGGCCCTGGGTTTGATCCCCAGCTCCAAAAAAAAAAAAAAACCAAAACAAAGAAATTCCATGAGTGCACCAGTGTAGAAAAATCAGAAAAGATGGTATAAGCCAAGAGACAAAGATCTCAACTTCCTGTATGACTTGGAGGTAACCCTTTATATTTTGGTATATTTTGTGTTTATTTTATTATATATTGTCAGTTTTTTATTATGTGTTTATTGGGTGCCAAATTTTCTGTCAGGTACCATAGGCACTAGGGATTCAACAGAAATAAAACAAACATTGTATTTGCCCTTGAATAAGGCCACAGTTTTTTGTTTTTTTTTTTAACTTTATTTATTTATTTACTTATTTGTTTTTACGTGCTGAGGATCGAACCCAGGGCCTTGCATATGCGAAGCAAGCGCTCTACCACTGAGCTATAAACCCAGCCCCAGGCCACAGTTTTGATAATGGGAAAAGCATTAAATAAGTAATCACACAGATAATTATAGTCCAATTAAGATAAATTCTATGCAGGAAAATTTATATGTCGTGCTAAGAATAGGACCCAGTGCCTCACGCATGCTAGCCAAGCACTCTGCCACTGAGCCACAACCCCAGCCCTCACGTAACTTTTTATGTCCTAAATACCTCTTGATATTATATTCATTTTTTTTCCAGTGCTTCTACATGAGTCCAGGCTGTCTTCGTCACTTACCTACTAGACCATGTCCCTTTCCTACTCTGGTATCTCAACAATCTTTTTTCCAGAGTAATTTTTTTTTTCAAATCACGAATTTGAATATGTCATACCTTTTGACTTCAATGATTTTCCATTGCTTTTAGAATGAAGGACTACATCCTTAATATGACCTCTGAGCTTCTTCTATGTGGAACTGCCCCTTCCCTACCTTTCTCCTCTGCCCTCATCAGCATCATTTTAACATACTTTAAGAATGTTTCTTGCTGGTGTGGTGGCACATCTCTGTAATTCCAGCGACTTGGAGGCTGAGATAGGAGGATCACAGGTTTGAGGCTAGCCTTAGCAACTTTAGCGAGATCCTCAGCAACTTTGTGAAACCCTGACTCTAAATAAAAACTAAAAAGGCTGGGGATATACCCAGGTGTAAAGTGCCCCTGGATTCAATCCCTAATACTAAGAATGAAATAATATGCTTCTTTTCAACACAGGCACATGCTGCACCCTTCCTTTGGAATACTTTGCTCTCATCTATTCCTTTGGAATACTTTGCTCTCACCTATTCATTTCATTTAGTGAGTGTCTACTCATTTTTCCCCTGAAGTGTCACTTCCCCAAAGAGCCAGTCCTCAGTTGAGGCCAGGTTTCTTTTTTTATGTATTTTTATAGAAGACTTTCTTTCTTCTTCACAGTGCTAACTCAGTTTGAATTACACATTCAGTCTCTGTCTCCTTTACTAGAATGCAAACTCCATGAGAGCAAGAACTGTGTTTGTTCACTGCTTGACTCCATAAACACTTATTGAAAGAAAGAATGACTAGATACTACATTCAAAATATAAATTACAAATACATATATTGTGGATATATATATATGGAATAGATATACATTCCAAATATATATATTGTGGGTAATGAAGGAGCACATACATTATTTCATCAAATTTAAGACAGCATGATTTTCTGTACTTCTAAGAAAGAAGAAAAGAATGTGCCAGTTAAACCATGATAGCTATCAATTCTAACACATATTCTGATTTCAAAGATGTTAATGTGAATAAATGTGCCTCTTGGAATCGGTGTAGTGATTTTTTTTTTGTAGTGATTGTTTTTAAAAATGAGATTTATTTAATTTATAATATGCCTTTCTACATAATCTATTGTAAAATACTTTTAGATGTCAATAAATACCCTCTACCTTATCACTTAAAATGTCCACATAATATTTCATTATGCAAATTTTATCCTGGATTTAAAACATATTTCACCTTTTCATACACACAAGTAGTTCACATTTAAAATGTTCTTATTCAGGGTTAAGATCCCCCACCCCCATTTTGCTAATGCTGTTTTGTTTCTGGTGAGGTAGGGCCCATGTATTTGGAGTAATAACTTGTTTAAAATCATTACGATGGTAGGCCACATTTGGCCTATAGGCCATAGTTTCTCTACTCCTGCTTTCCACTAATTGAAAAAGTAATTGATCCTAAAGAACTCTGTTTATGGATCTTATATTATTATTATCAATACATACTGCATTAGAAATTAAAGCTGGGAATTTTGGAGGTGGAGAGTGATGGAAAATAAGATTCTTTTTTTTTTTTTTTTTTTTTTTTAGAGAGGATACTGGGGATTGAACCCAGGTTCACTTTACCAAGCTACATCCTCCATCCTTTTTATTTTTTATTTTGAGACATGGTCTTGCTAAGTTGCTGAGGTTGGCCTGTTTCATCCTCTTGATTTGCTGGGATTATAGGCATACACCACTGCTCCTGGCCAGGATTCTTTTCCTTGTTTACATATTTATTTCTAATTTCATGTTAATTATAGCCATTTATATGTGGTGGGGGTTTGTAAGAAAAAAATTGCCTCTTATTGCTCTCAAGGGAGGGGAGAGAAGCAGATTACCCTTCTGATGCTTTTCTGGTCAGGCAGAGTTGTTATAGAAGCAAACAAGTGTGAACAATAAAGCAATTTTTTTTTTTTTTTGTATGAGGATTGCACCCAGGGGCACTCAACCACTGAGCCACATCCCCAGCCCTTTCTCTTTTTTATTTAGAGACAGGGTCTCAGTAAGTTGCTTAATGCCTCACTGTTGCTAGGGCTTGTATGAAATATGATATGTCAAGAGCTTTGTAATGTTTTGAACAACCAATTTAAAAAAAACAATAAAGGGAAAATGAAGATTAAAAAAAAAAAAAAGAGACTTTCTCCATGTGTTATAGTAAGATGTTAAGTTTCACATTCCCATCCTTCTCTCTTTTTTTTTATTGTTGTTCTATAATCCAGTCTGTCCAGTTCCTTTTTTTTTCTCAAATATAGGAAATGTTTGTTTATTGGTTGGATAAGCCGTGTAGAAGGCTTAGTTATGTTATAGATATTTCATGGTGACATGCATGACTTTCTTAATAGAAAGTCAGTGTTAGTCCCCTGTGGGAATAAACCGGGATTCAGGCTTGTCATAGCATTTTACATAAAAGCAGGTAGCCTTTTTATCTTTTTTACTTTTTAGTTTTTTATTGACTGTGACTCTTGTGTGTGTTTGGTGTCTGACAGAGTCGGAGCAAGCAGAAGGAAATGAGGGGTTGGGGGAGACTGACAGATTACTGGGAGGACAGGAGAGCGATAGCGATGTAAACCAGGGAGAAACCATAGGGAGAGCGGAGAAGCAGATTCAAAATCCGTAAATGCAAATTTAGCCTAACTTACCAAATTACTTTCTACATATGCTTCATAGTAGTCAAATCTGTACTTTGAGTTGTCAGATACTGAGTGATTCTTCTACTAATTTTAGATAATTAGCCACCCCTTCCCCAGCCTTTTCGAAAGTGGGTTTTACTGGAACAATTTTCAGATGTGGGGCCCTAAAGTTTACTGCTTCCTCTCAGATGATACATCACAGTTGAAGCAGAAGAACCTTCAGATTCTTTTAATAAAACAAAATGTAAACTAAAGAGGTAGAGGGGGAAAGTATAATTAGGTAAGTATAAGATTTGGAATTTTTTTTTTCTATCCAGGAAGTCTAAATAACATAAGGAGCTAATAGAGAAAACTTAAATTTTTCAAATGAAAGGGATTTTTGAAATTCAGGTGGTATAATGATACCTGGTATGTATTACCATATTCTGGTTAATATTCTGGATGATTTTATGTTTTAATTTATCCTCACACACAATCCTAGGAGGTAGGTAATATCATTATTCCCAATTTATAAATGAGGAAATCCTCATCTGCCCAGTCTTATATAACTATTTATGATTTGAACCCAGATAGGGAATTCATGATATAGGTATTTTGAAGTGTTATTCCATTTTGCCTTTCAGTATTTAAACTCATATAATTGTAAAGAGGTATCAGTTGACTTGCCAGCCATCACCATATGCTCATTTCTGCCCCAATCCTCTGGTCTAGCTTGCCCACTTTTATTTCACCTTCCATTCTTTTGTAAGATGCCTATACTTAGAGCAGGAAAGACCCTCATCAGTTAGGCAGTTTTACTCTTCTTTCCATATATCCATGTTTTTTTATATTCAAGGACCACATTTATTAAAATAAAAGTAACATTAAAAAAAAAAAAAAGAAAAGAACAATCCTTTAGATCAGGATTCAGGAAGAACCTTTCCAAAGTGTTGCCTTTTTGTTACTCTTTGTTTCCATTTTGTGTAGGAAAGAAGCAAGAATTTTAATTTACCTCCACTGTTGTGGCTTAGCCTAAATAACTATAACAATCTCATACTCAGAGTCACATTTGTAGGTCAGTACTATAAATTACTTTCCACAAATTCTTCCAGTTGACAAAAATAGATACACATTTTGCTTAGGGGTAACTATTCTTTTGTAATTTTTGTCTCCTTTTACTTTATTACTCTGAGAGCCGTAGGTGAGTTTCTATACTGAACATTTCCTCCTAAATTTTACCTCTTCAGTTCCTGCCAGTATATAGGAGGCCATTGAAGTTAGCCATGTGTCCTAGGACTATAGACAAAAATTTTGTTGCTTGACTTTCTTATTTACCTGAAGTAACATGGTTGGCAACTTTTATTCTTGATATCTCAATTTGTTACTTTTTGTTGTTATATAAGTATCATTTTTTAAAAAAGGTTATCATTAGGATATTCTAAGTTACTGAGATGAAAAATTAGAAGACTGACTTGGTGAAAATAGCAGTATTATGGTTTATGAGTTATACTTATTTGACACTAATTTAGTAATGTTAAGAGAAAGTAGTTGATGATACCAAGAAAATGTCCGTGATGGAGTCTTCTAATTAAAATGTTTGTCATTGTAGGCATAAGTGGATCAGGCATAATAGGAACTTGAAATTTCTATATTGAAAGTTTTAAATAGGTTAGGTTTAGAAGAAATCATTGGCGAGCTCTTTTTTGAGGCTTGTCAAGAAGCAACAACTATCTTGAGCCCCTTTCCCTAGAATGAGATTTTCTTATTTATTGGAAATATTTATTCCGAATGTGTGTGAAGAGCATAAAGAATAAGAAGAAATATAAGACGTGGTCAGTGTTTTAATGGCAGCAAAGACTTTTTGATTTTCCTAGTTGGCCACAAATGAATCATATTTAAAAACTGTCAATGACAAGAACAGATTTCTAAAATAAAAAGAAAGTTTCCACGAACCAAAATGTCTATTTTTTAAAATACTTTTATCCTAGACATAATTTCTTCATTTTTTGTTGGCTGATACAAACCCAGACTGTGAACTGGGTTATATTTTTTGAGGAATGAGGGAAAAAATTCTTGAAGCATTCTTAGTAAAAAGGTAACTTAGATTTAAAATTACTGAGTTTCATAATTTTTCTTGTTTAACCCAAAATTATAACTGTAATCAAGTCTTCTCATTTAATAGATTATCATTTTAGAGATACTTAAAAATCTCCCCCTGTCCCACCCCAGTGTATTAAAAGAACAAAAAAAGTGTATTAACTGAAGGGTGATTGGTTGTTTTTTGCCTGTACTATTGATGGGGATGGGATGAGTATTGGTTTTAAATTTTATAACATTAAAAACAATTAGAATTCCCTTAAACCACTTTCTGTGTCACACATCTTTGCATTAATTTAACCTGAAGGGAACCACTTCTCCACCTCTCCCCCCCCCGACACTTTTTTATTTTTAACTCCTGAGAGTTCTGTGAATGAAACTCCCTTGTCTTAAATGTCTAGAACTAAAGTCTAAGTAGTGGAAAAGCTAAAAAATAAACAACAAAAATTTCCCAAATAGTACTCTCAGATCCAGCTAAGCAATTTCATTGTGATACTCTTTTCACTAGCTGGCCTGCAAGCAACAACAAAGCATTCTGGATTCCCTGTGAGGATGGATAATGCTGTGCCAATTGTTCCCCAGGCGCCAGCTGCTCAGCCGCTACAGATACAGTCAGGAGTTCTTACACAGGTAAAAACCAGAGCAATGTGGAACCTCAGTATTGCTGAAAAGTACTACTGAGAATCAGGTGTTTCATCCTAGAAAATGGTATTTGCTTGGAATATAAGATCTTTCTTGGTTATGATTCAGTGGTCTTAAAATGAAACATCTATAATGGAACTGTATTCTCATTCCTAACATTATTGCAATTCTTCCAGTGTCTCGCTAGGATTAGTATCCAGACACTGAGAAGTGGTCATTTGAGTAAGTTTACTCTAATTTTGTGGGATGAAGTCCTCTCTCCCACCGCATTTTAAAGATATAGTACACATGCAATGTTTTGATTCCAAAAGATAAGGTTCCTTTTGTGTTCCTTTTGCTTATTACTCTTGGAATTTTATCATTTGAGAGGTTGAATCACATCAGGATGCCTCTTCAAGTATTATATTCTCTCATTCTTTGGGTTTAACCATGTTGTACAGTGCTTTGAAAATTACATTTGCCATGGGACAGAAAACTAAGGTGATTGAGAAAACCATGAAGTATTTATGCAGTATAACAACTGAGATTTTTATAAAATCTATATGGAAATGTTTATGACTCATAACACAAAGAAAATTCTGAAATCTGAAAACCCTACATTGTGAGCAGGAGGAAGAATTCTTGATAAATGCCTTTGTTTCCTAGAACTGATCATCTGAGTCTGGCCCAAGAAAGATTTCTACACTTTTTTGCTTTATGCCATTAATACTTGACCAAATGGGCTCATGCTTTGCTAGTTGAAGGGGAAAAGTTATATTCTGTACATGCATTTTAGGTGATTTGAAATGACGGTTGTTGGTAATAACTTGGGGGGAATGAGAACCCTTCTGAATCCAGATAACCTGCCTCGGTGTTTGTTTCACTCACCTGCCTAATCTACATTTCAGGGAAGCTGTACACCACTAATGGTAGCAACTCTCCACCCTCAAGTAGCCACCATCACACCGCAGTATGCGGTGCCCTTTACTCTGAGCTGCGCAGCCGGCCGGCCGGCGCTGGTTGAACAGACTGCTGCTGTACTGGTAATTCCCCTCACTTGATTGTGTTACTAACGGAGTTTCTTTGGTTTCTTTCTTTTTTTATTTTTTCCTGTTTGTTTTTGTTCTGTTTTTTTTTTTTTTCTGGTTTTCTTATTTAAAAAAAAATTAGCTTAGTCTTTGCAGAGGGCATGGAAGCATGTGCCATCTTGTGGCTGTGTTCTTGCTACATCTTTAATGTCTCATTGTTTTCCTCCTCAACATTTGCTGAAGCACTGTTTGACTCTGATGTTCAGTGAGGCTCTATAAAGAGCCAGTTTGATTCTTCTTTGCCAGCCCTGTGTGGTCAAAGCTCTTGATATAGCTTCAGAAGAGCTTCAACACTATTACCTGTTTTCTGCCCTACCTTTTATGCTTCGATCCTTGAGAATAAAGGAAATGGCCTTTAGTGTGGGGCTTTGCTACAGGTACCTGGATGGCCAAAATTTGAACTCCTTGGCAAGTTAGCTTCTTTCCTTTTTTGCTATTTGAAGCTTCTAAAATGTCTGCATGTAGAAATACTTAAGATGCTCTGAATTGATTGCTTAATCAGTTAACATTAACCTTCCTTCTATGAACATGTGAAGATAGCTCTTTTTGGCACTCATGATCAGTGGCAGCTTCTATCTTCCATTTAAGGATGTTCCCTTTGGAAAGTGCCTATAGATCACTTGATTTATTGAAATTAAAAGTGGATTCATTTTTAGGGGTATTTAGAAAAATTAATTATTTTACAAATAGGTCTTAATACAAGAATGAAAACACAGTTGACAAACTATGTGAATACATCTTTGTTATTAAAAGTCATGGGGAAAATTCATAGATGCAGTTGTAGTAGTGTCAGGCTTAGAAACAGGAAAAACAAATAGGACTTTGAGGTGTACTTCAGGATTAGTAACCTTCAGAGTGATCTTTGGATGGTTTTTGTTTTTTTGTTTTTGTTTATTTGGGGGAGTTAGAATTTCCAGTATTTCATTATTTGAAATTTAAAATTAGGTAAACATTTGAAGACCTAATTGCTACTTTTAAATCCTGATATTTCTCATCTTTCAAAGTAGTTTTAAATTTTTTTTTTTTTTGTTCTTTTTAAAATACTTACATGAGTGAAAACACTTCCAGAAACATATTTGGTTGGAACTTGTTTGGTTTCCAGTTTAAAAGTCTCTGTCATTTCTAGATCAATTTTGTCATAAACAAAACCTGAATGCAAAGGGAATCAGATATATTTCCAACTTGGTCAATCCAAGCTTCTGCTTTCAGCTCACTCACCTGTAGTTTTGAGATTTGAATGTTAGTTGATACTTCTCCTTTGCTGCTTTTCTTAAGTTTGCACTAGCCATTTGCTAAGCTTTGCATATTTTTGTTCTTCCTCTGTCAAAACAGTTCGTCGCTTGGAGCGCCAGATTTCTGCCTCACGTTGGAATGTTATTTCTTGCTTTGTATTAAACTACATGCTTTGTCTTGTGCAGGTGTTGGCTTATGGAAAGACGCATGGTGTGACTTAACATATTTCTCTTATTTTCTGTTTTGTTTTGTTTTGTTTTGTTTTAAATTCTGCGTATGGTAGCAGACGTGTTTGCAGTTTCTCTGCTTTGAAGGCTTCTTGTTTGGAACCGGTACTTGTAACAAGTGGATCTGTTACTTGCAGAAATATTTTTAAAACAGGGTGTTGATGGCCTTGCAGTTTGAAATTCATGAAACAGAACCATATGTTCCCAAGTATTGTAGGTAATTGTACTGCAGAATTCAAGTTTAAAAAAGAAATTTCCAAATATGTTCTCATTTTTTTCAGAAAATGCCAGAATTTCTGTAAGATGTACAGAAAACATATTTATTCTCAGTCTTTTGCAAGTGACATAGCTTGTTAAAAACTGGAACTCATGTATTTTTCTTATAGTAATTAATTTTAATGTTGAAGGATAATTCTATAAATGATACATAAAGCAAATATAGCTAGACAACTATTAAAAACAATATAATGTGTTCTGCATGGATTTCTCAAATATTTTACTGCTTTAATTTTTAATTCTCTCATATGGCTACAAATGATGGTGTTATGCTTATGCCAAGCATGTTTGTTCATCTACATTTGGCTCCTTTTTCTAAGCAGTACCCTTTAAAAAAAAAAAAAGGGAACAGTTCTGCTCTATGTGTTATGGGTTGAATTGACATGATGTCTTATCTGATTAGCACACTCCAGTTTTAGCATTTCTATTTTTTAATCCCAAGGGAGTCTTCTAAATTCTTTCTAGGGATGTATATTTTACAATTTTTACAAAAATGGTGCTCCAACATTTAACCAGAGCTGACCTCTGAACTTTCAGACTTCTTTTCTCTCCAGTATAATATGAAGTCTTAACTGCAGGGATCTTCATTTTTTTTAGCACCCTGTTAGCTAGGTTGTGGAGGTAGGCCCCCCCACCGCCAAAAATAAAGTATGTTCTATTTGCTTTTCATACGACTTGTAGCCATGAGCCCTTCTGAACTTTCTTTATTAATCACTGCAAGTTAACAGTCTACAAGCAACTTTTTTAAGATACAAAAATATTATTTCAATCTAAAAAAAAAAAACAAGAAACAAACAACAACAAAAAAATCAGAAGAAAAAGGCAAAAATGAGTCAAGTTTGGATTTTTTTTGTGTGTTTCCTTACAGCAAGCTTGGCCTGGTGGAACTCAACAAATTCTCCTGCCTTCAACTTGGCAACAGTTGCCTGGGGTAGCACTACACAACTCTGTCCAGCCCACAGCGGTGATTCCAGAGTCCATGGGGAGTGGTCAGCAGTTAGCAGACTGGAGGCAAGTACCTTCCATTTTTCTCTATTTGAAATGAAACCCTAAAAGAAAGAAAGAAAGAAAAGAAAAAAAAAATCTTTACTACTGTCATGTGTAACTAATTAGAACAAGTAACTGATGTGATTCTGCAATCTGTATACAGGGTAAAAATGGGAGTTCATAACCCACTTGAATCAAAGTGTGAAATATGATATATCAAGAACTATGTAATGTTTTGAACAACCAACAACAAAAATTAAAAAAAAAAAAGAATTATAATGCAAAAAAACAACAACAAAGTACATGTATAAAGGCATCAATTGGTGTGAATATCCTTTATATACAGAAATATGAAAAATTGTGCTCTGTATGTGTAATAAGAATTGTAATGCATTCCACTGCTGTCATGTATTTAAAAAAATAAAATCAATAAAAGATTAAAAAAATAATAAATAAATAAATAAATAAATAACTTCATAATAGCAAGGAGATGGAATTATAAGTAAATTTTGAATATAATAAAATAATAGGTTTTAAGATCAGGAATCATTCATTCCATACTTAAAAAACAGTCTTAAGTAATTAGAAATGATATATTAAAATCCTCAAGTTTTATAATCCAGGTACCCTGACTTTAAAATGCAGTTGTATTTAGTTGTCTTAAGCACATTTAATAACTGTTTGGTCCTGATTTTTCAGTGGTTTTGGGATTCAGTCTTCTGTTTCTTTCTGTTGGTCTAGGAATGCCCACTCTCATGGTAACCAGTACAGCACTATCATGCAGCAGCCATCCTTGCTGACTAACCATGTGACATTGGCCACTGCTCAGCCTCTGAATGTTGGTGTTGCTCATGTTGTAAGACAACAATCCAGTTCCCTCCCTTCAAAGAAGAATAAGCAGTCTACTTCAGTCTCTTCTAAGTAAGTCTTCATTAGAGCTGATGGTTAAAACTATGCCAGTTTGAGACATATTGCCCAGTGTAGGAATGTTGTATACATACTTGTGGTCTGAGCAGCAGTACCTGCCAAATTGAGCAAGAGCTGACATTTTCATCTAGACATGCACACCAGGTGTGTGCCTGGTTATGATCATCCTTTCTCTCTTCTGCATCTTTAAATCCAGGCCACTTTTATGATACTTTAATTTTTCTTGCCCACTTTGTAGAGTGAAATTTAACTCTAGGGTAAAGGGCACACACAAAAATAAATTTCTTTTGTATTTTGCTATTCTTGTCCCTGGAAACTCTAGCCAGAGTAGTAAATTTTTCACCAAAACTTTCATAGTTAAAGCCAGGTGTTATAGGGCACACCTGTAATCCCAACTACTCAGGAGACTGAGATAGGAGGATTATAAATTCACATCCAGCTTGGGAATAAAAAATAAAGAGGGATTTAACTCAGTGGGGATGTAACTCAGTGATAGACTGCCCCTAGGTTGAATCCCCAGTACTATAAAACAAAGTAAAACAAAATTTACATAGTTAAGTGTGTTAGCCTAATGGTTAGGTAAAAAGGAATCAAAAAGTAATCTGGAAAGCAGTCTCAGGAGAAGATGTGCAATTAGGGGGACCAAGAATTGAGGGCTGGGGTTGTAGCTCAGCGGTAGCGCAATTGCCTGGTATGTGTAAGGCACTGGGTTTGATCCTCAGCACCACATACAAATAAAGATACTGTGTGTCCATCTCCAAATTAAAAAAAAAAAAAGAATTGATCAGTTTTTCCTTGTGAATTTCCCCTGCAGATCCTCTCTGGATGTTCTTCCTTCCCAAGTTTATTCTTTGGTTGGGAGCAGTCCTCTCCGTACCACATCTTATAATTCCCTAGTCCCTGTCCAAGATCAGCATCAGCCGATCATCATTCCAGATACTCCCAGCCCTCCTGTGAGTGTCATCACTATCCGTAGTGACACTGATGAGGAAGAAGACAACAAATATAAGCCCAATAGGTAAGACAGATGAATGGTTCCCTGGCTCTGTTGGACTTAGACTGTTGGCTTCAGGCATGGCGTGCAGTTTTGACTATGAAAAAAAAGGACAAAAGAAGGTGCTTTGGAAGTGTGACCTTGGATGAGTCAACCAAAACCCTTAAGTTCCCGTAACTGAGCATTGTTAAGTTTTCCCTAATGTTAGACATACTTGTCTGTTAAATCAGTCTTCCTGATATATAAGAGAACAGATTTATATCAAGAAGTTTGACTACTCTAGCTTGGAATGCACATTATATCACTGACAGGACTGTTATCCTCAGGGAGGTTTATAATCTGAAAATAGATACCATACTTCTGAATATATGAACAGTTAATTAGAATGAGTAGGTAGATAAGAGATACTTGAAATTTGTTCAATTTCCTAATCTGAACAGACCTCTTTTTAAGAGGTACAGTGTTGGTAGGGCTTGCCTTTCTTTTGCCCCCTGCTATGTGGTCTGAAAGCTGAAGAATTTAGATACCAGGATATTCCCTCCTATCCTAGCACCTTAGTTCAAGTTCTTAACTAGGCAGTTTACTGAAAGGAAGTAGGTAAGTTTAAGAACTATGATACATACCTCTCTCTCAGTGTGAGCATAGTTGATTGCCTTGATTCTTCTGTATTATATTCTTCATTGAGCTTTTGGTGTTAGGCATATAGAAGAGGGAATAATCCTGCTTTCACCTGAGAAATTAGGATTCACACAGGAAAGAAACTTCAGAGACTTTACAGAGTCATACAAACGTAAAATTTAAATTAATTTGAAAGAGTAAATTTAGAAAGAATTTAGAGTCTCTTAGTTCAAAAGGGCTATTGTAAGATAGGGATTTGAAAGGTGTCATTGAATTGATTCAGGGAAGAGAAAAGTAGACTTTCCAGTGAGGGAAAGTGGTGTACTAATAGCAAAAGTTATGTATGAGTTATAATCAGCCTGATTGCTTTGACTGGACCCAGTTTTATTAAAAAATAAGGTAAAGTTAAAGTTAGTTATCTTTTTATCACTGTGAGAAAATACTCAAGAAAAACAAAAGTAGGGAAGATTTATTTTGGCTTAAAGTGTCAGAGGTTTTGATTCATTGTCAGCTGGCTTCATTATTTCTGGTCCTGTAGTGAGGCAGTATAATACATCGTGGTAGAAGGGTATGGTGGAGCAAAGCAGAACAAGAGAGGGATTCAACAAAGTATCCCCCCAGTGATCCACTTCCTCTAACTAGGTCCACCTCCAAAGTTTCTACCACCTTCCAATCATTTCCCAAAAGCCCCACCTGAACACTGCTGCATTGGAGACCAAGTCTTCAATACATGAGTCTTTGAGGGGAATATTCCAGATCTAATCTGTAACAGTAAGGGAGGAATCAGCAAAGGAATCTTTTTAAAAAAAAAGTATAGTGAGAAGTTTGACTAGGATAGTAAGGAACCATTTATAGTCTGTAGAGGTGTTAGGAAAAAAAGTGGTGTTTGAAGAATATTGTTGAAATAACTGTGCATGAGAATGACTAAGAGGCAACATGGAGTAGGTGTGAACTCTGGAGTCATTTTTGCCTTGAGTCTGAGTTTCTGTCTTTACCATTTACCATATTTTATTATTTTACTGCATAATTTTCGCCACCACATTAGCATATATTTATGAGTATTCCATGCATCCTAAACTTGCACCAAAGAGAATGATTTTTAAGTAATACCAGTGCATTTTTTTAAAAAGGAAGCTTCAAATAATGGTTGTACCCCACTGTTTTGCAAAAAAATTTGCATAAAATCTCCAACCATTATGAGATGAAATGTCATATGTTCTTTATGTGACCTTGAATGAGTTCCTTAATCTCCCTCTGCCTTAGTTTCTTCATCTGAAAGATGGGGATAATATTGGCTGTGGCTATGGCTCAGCGGTAGTGTGCTTGCCTAGAACATACAGGGCTTGGGTTCAATCTTCAGCACCACATAAAAACAAATGAAAACTAAAGGTATTGTGTCCAACTACAACTAAAAAATTTTTTTAAAAAAGATGGGGATAATAGTAACTACTTTATAGGATTATTGTAAGGACTCAGCGAGATGCACATAGAACATAAGAAATAGTGCATGATAGTAAGCACTTAGAAGTTTGCTATTGCTGTTATCATTACTATTATAATTGTTCTCATGAAAGAATGAGAGACCATGTAAGGCATATTGCTTAAAAGGGCAGTTGAATTTTCACATATTTTCTTTTCCTCAGCTCTGGCCTGAAGCCGAGGTCTAATGTCATCAGTTATGTCACTGTCAATGATTCTCCAGACTCTGACTCCTCCTTGAGCAGCCCATATTCCACTGATACCCTGAGTGCTCTTCGGGGCAATAGTGGGCCGCTGCTGGAGGGGCCTGGTAGAGTTGTGGCAGATGGCACTGGCACCCGTACCATCATTGTACCTCCAATGAAAACTCAGCTTGGTGACTGCACTGTAGCAACACAGGCCTCAGGTAGGTGGTATCTTCACAGCTAGAAATGAATTCTTCTCTAATCAGTGTATGCTTAGAATTTTGTTATAATATACTTATGCCATGGTCCAGACCAGTGGAATAGATATTCTTAAAAAGTACTTAATTCAGAAATCAGTTCTCTATGATCTGAAATTAATTTTTGCCATCAGTTATCTTCCAGGATTTGTTTTACTTGGAATAATATAAAAATGAGATTGTATTTGGTGTCATTTTAGTTTCTTAAACACATTCACCACTGATGGTAGGAAGTAGACAAGACTTATATCGTATGGCAGGAAGAATGAGCAGGCAATTAGATTTGTCACAGATAGTTTGAATATGGCAATCTAGAAGAGGACAAGACTTGATAATATTGACTATGACCACAAAAGTGTTTTGGAAAACATATGTCCTTTAGATTTTTGTTCTGACCTAATGTCACAGTAGTGATGCTTTTGTTGGTTTTATTATTAGCCTAATCTCTTCTCTTTTTTGCTGTTAGATACTGGAACTTAGGCTCTCTGATTCAGTTATTGTGTTAGTTGAGCTGCAGTAACAAATCCCAAAATTCCGTGGTTTAACATGATAGTATACTTTTTTACTCATGTCACTTCCCAGTGCAAGTGTTTCTGGTTGGCCTATAGTAAGTTAAGGACCACAGAACCCTGCAACCCTCAGCATCAATCAAAAGGAGAAACGAAGTTTAGAGGAGGCAAGCCTCCTTTCTTAACCTCTTTAGCCTGGAAGTGTAGTGAACACCACTACTAGGGCCCCTGATACATGCAGGGAGGCCTAATAAGTATAGTCTGTCTAGGCAGCAGCTTCTCAGTGGCAACTCTATGCCAGTGAAGGGGAGGATTAATTTTTGGTTACCAGCATAGCCATCTGTATTATACTTGTATAAATGGTGTTTTATTAGGATTAAGTTACTGCCATACTCAAACAGGATTCTAATTTGAGGATATTATTTCAAGCCTCAGTTCTCTTCAGACTGCCCCCATTGAAGGAAGAGGGCTGGGGTTTTAGATCAGTGGTAGAGCACTTGCCTAGCATGTATGAGGCACTGGGTTCGATTCTCAGCACCACATATAAAACAAATAAATAAATAAAGGTCCATCAATAACTAATAAAAATATTTTTTAAAAAAGAATATAAGGTAGAACTTCCTGATACCAGGCTACTGAATATTCTACTAGGACCTCTGCCCCCTTTTAGGCCCAAAGAATATAGACTCTCAGAAGTAAATGAGAATTCAGTGCTTCAGTTTGCCTACTGGGAAACATAGAAAGGAAAAAAAAATGCATTCAAATGAAATGTGAAGACTGCAAGTACCCAATAGGATAGGATCTTGCCTTTTGACATTTAAATATCCTAAAAATTACCAATGTATCAGCTTCACATTGTCATCTTGTTACTTACTTAATCCTATCCTACATAAAACTGTATGCTCCCTGGAGGTAGGGACGGTATCCTTATGTTTGTATTTCCAGTGGTGTCTTGTATATAATAGGTGATTAGATAATATTTATTCAAGTAACCTTTTGAGGATCCTTTGTGAAGTTTAGAAATACAGAAAAGAAATAGATAATAAACTTTCTCTTCCAGTATAGATGTAATTAAAGAAGTAAGATACACTTGAGACCTTAACTCTCATAAACTGTGTGCAAATGTGGACTGACTAATGTTAGCTCAGTGATACTAAGCCCTGACTCCTTTTTAGGTCTCCTAAGCAGTAAGGCCAAGCCAGTGGCCTCAGTGAGTGGGCAGTCATCTGGATGCTGTATCACCCCTACAGGCTATCGAGCGCAACGTGGGGGGACCAGCGCAGCACAGCCACTCAACCTGAGCCAGGTAAGTGCTAGGGGTTGCAGCTTTCTGTTTGGGTGCCCTCCTCTTGTTACTCTCTGAAGAACCCTGCTTCTGGCTGGACTGCTGAATAAAGCCAAATGAAGCTCCTTTTGTGTCACTAATTTGGTGTTCTGTGGCCTGCGTCGTATCTGCATGTGCTGTGTCTACATTTGTTCTGTGAATGTGTTTGGGATGTGCATTCCAGGTTTTCCTGGAGACTTCCTTCTCTAGCCTGGAACATTAGAGAAATGTCTGGAATTTAGATAGAGCCTAGGATACTATAGCCATGCCTGGTCCTGCATCACCACATGCTTTGAGACCAGACTCTTCTCTTATCTCCCTCCCATGCCATAAATAACCTGAGCCTCACACTGTTTACTTGAGTCAAGAGACAGGGAAAGTTTTTTGTGTGTGTCTTCCACCCACCCCTTCATTTAATCATCTGGTTCTAATTCTCCCTGTTGCTCGAGGCTCAAGTGTTGGATTTGCCCCTGCCCTCTCATTATCTGATAGAGTAGTGAGGTTACTTTATTTTCGTTTATGTTCACTCTTTTCTCAGCCAGAATTCTGGTGCTCATGTGATACCTACCAATAATGAGAAGGTGTCAATAGGGTATAACTGTGTGAGAAAGAGAGCACATGCACATGCAAATGTAAGTTTAAATTAGTTGCATGTGTTTTAGGCTCCACGTTTCAAGAGGGACATGAAGAACTTAGAACTAAAGAAAGCAATAGCAATAAAAAAGGTTAGGGAAAGTCAAAATCACTGACGCCAGGATGGGGGTGAATTAATAGTCACTAACTTGCAGGAATGGGCAACCCTGTGAACCTTGTACTCTTGATTCTCCCCCTTCCTCTGTCACACTTAAGAACAAATTGCTGCTGTCTGAGCTGGGTTAGGATCAGTTCTGCCTAGAGGTAGAGGGATGGGTGGTAACTTCTGACAGCATTCATTGCCAGTTTGGGAGATTCTGTGCTGTGGCAGTCCAGAAACAGTGCACTTCAGAACCTCCATTCTTCCCTTGGCCTGTAGTGCCCTAAACCAGAGTTACCTCAAGATTCCTTATTCCCTTCTTCCTCCTTCCAGAACCAGCAGTCATCGTCAGCTCCAACCTCGCAGGAGAGAAGCAGCAACCCTGCTCCCCGCAGGCAGCAGGCATTTGTGGCCCCGCTCTCCCAAGCCCCCTACGCCTTCCAGCATGGCAGCCCACTGCACTCGACGGGGCACCCACACCTGGCCCCGGCCCCTGCTCACCTGCCAAGCCAGCCTCACCTGTATACGTATGCTGCCCCCACCTCTGCTGCTGCATTGGGCTCCACCAGCTCCATTGCTCATCTTTTCTCCCCGCAGGGCTCCTCAAGGCATGCTGCAGCCTACACCACCCACCCTAGCACATTGGTGCACCAGGTCCCTGTCAGTGTTGGGCCTAGCCTCCTCACTTCTGCCAGTGTGGCCCCTGCTCAGTACCAACACCAATTTGCCACCCAGTCCTACATTGGGTCTTCCCGAGGCTCAACAATTTACACTGGATACCCGCTGAGTCCTACCAAGATCAGCCAGTATTCTTATTTGTAGTTGGTGAGCATGAGGGAGGAGGGTTCATGGCTGCCTGCTCCTGGCCCTGAGTTCTAAATAATGGGCTGTGGTAAGCACCTCCTTTTACCCTCTCTTGAAACTCCTTAGCCAGCAACTTGTTCTGCAGGGGCCCACTGAAGCAGAAGGCTTTTCTCTGGGGAACCTGTCTCAGTGTTGACTGCATTGTTGTAGTCTCCCAGTTTGCCCTATTTTTAATTCTTTATTTTTATGACAGCATTTTTGGTATTTGGAAGAGTTCAGAAACCCATCCTCTGCGGTTACCAAGGAAGAGAGATCATTCTGAAGTTTCCCTTTGAAAAATTTTTGTCTCTCTGACTTGATTTCTATAAACACATTTGAAAATAAGTGAAGCCCCTCTTTATTTAACTTTGTTTTATTGCCATTACTGGTCAGAAGGAAAATACAGATAGAGGGATTTGAAATATGGTAACAAATGAGAGAAGAAGAATTATTATTTTTTGTTTAAAAACCAAAACTTAATTGCCTGTTTTATATTCAGAGCAGCTTATGCAAGTCCACATTTTACTATCAGGCATTTCTCCTCAAAAAAAGTTTACCTTTGTTTATGGGACATTTAAATTTGCAGTGTTTTATTTTGTTTTTATGTCAAATTATACTTAAAGGACAACTTTTTAATTTTTGCAAAACCAGTTATGTGTTTTGCAGTTCTCTTAGTTGCTTCTGCGTTTATTACAAAGTGATGTTAAAAAGTAGCTCACCACCTGCTGGTAACTCAGTGTGAGAGAATCAGTGCCCACCTTGAAAGTACCAAGTATTCTATGCTTTTAAATGAAACACCATGAATTTTTTTTCTAAAAATTTTAAAAAATTCCTCTATGATCCAACTTGCATTTTATTACTAGAAAAGCCATGAAGGTGGTGATTATTGTATGGTAGTTGTCTTACTATATGCAAAATCTCTTTCTCTTATGAGATACTGGTATGGTGAGCTGTGCCTACAGGTTGTTGGTGTTGATGAACTTGGCCTAAAGATCACTATGAATTTTCAATAATACGCCTCTGTGTTTTCCTCATCTCTCCCTTATGTTTTATGTGATTTATTTGGGGAGAAGCTAAAGGATCTGAAACCAGATGAGAACGTTGTTGTGTATAGCTTTTATACTTTAAAGTAGCTTCCTTTGTATGCCAGCAGCAAATTGAATGCTCTCTTATTAAGACTTATATAATAAGTGCATGTAGGAATTGCAAAAAAATATTTTAAAAGTTTATTACTGAATTTAAAAATATTTTAGAAGTTTTGTAATGGTGGTGTTTTAATATTTTGCATAATTAAATATGTACATATTGATTAGAAAAATATAACAAGCAATTTTTCCTGCTAACCCAAAATGTTATTTGTAATCAAATGTGTAGTGATTACACTTGAATTGTGTATTTAGTGTGTATCTGATCCTCCAGTGTTACCCCGGAGATGGAATTAATGTCTCCATTGTATTTAAACCAAAATGAACTGATACTTGTTGGAATGTATGTGAACTAATTGCAATTATATTAGAGCATATTACTGTAGTGCTGAATGAGCAGGGGCATTGCCTGCAAGGAGAGGAGACCCTTGGAATTGTTTTGCACAGGTGTGTCTGGTGAGGAGTTGTTCAGTGTGTGTCTCTTCCTTCCCTTTCTCCTCCCTTCCCTTATTGTAGTGCCTTATATGATAATGTAGTGGTTAATAGAGTTTACAGTGAGCTTGCCTTAGGATGGACCAGCAAGCCCCCGTGGACCCTAAGCTGTTCACTGGGATTTATCAGAACAGAATTAGTAGCTGTGTTGTGTAAATGCATTGTTCTCAGTTTCCCTGCCAACATTGAAAAATAAAAACAGCAGCTTTTCTTCTTTACCACCACCCCTATCCCTTTACATTTTGGATTCTTAGCTGAGTTCTCACAGAAGCATTTTCCCCACGTGGCTCTCTCACTGTGCATTGCTACCTTGTTTCTGTGAGAATTCAGGAAGCAGGCGCAAGGAAGTCAAGCCAATATTAATATGCATTTCTTCTCTTTTTTCTTTTTAAAAATATGTGCAATCACTTTTAGAAAAAGATTTTTTTTTTCCTTTTCCCATGTGGCAGTCCTTCCTGCAGATAGTTGACATTGCTAGTAAAATATTTGCTTGTTGAAAAAAACATGTAACAGATGTGTTTATACCAAAGAGCCTGTTGTATTGCCTACCATGTCCCCATACTATGAGGAGGAGTTTTTGTCATGCTGTGCTGGTGACAAGAAACTCAACAGAAAGGTTTCTTAGCCGGTGAAGAATATTAAGAAAGCATCAAAGCCTGTTGAGTCATTGAGGCTTCTGAGGTTTCTTTTTAACAACTTTTATATTCTTGGGGCCCTTCAAGCTGTGAAATTGTCCTAGTACTCTCAGCTCCTCCACGGATCTGGGTCAAATAGAGAAGGTACTGGGGACGGGGACTTTCCTGCCCATAAAGGATTTGGGGGAAGAAGGTTAACCCTAAGATACAGATGTGTTCCATCTGAATTGAAAATGATATTTGAGGGATAATTCTAGGACTGGTTTTATTTAGAGAGATGGTGTCAAGGAGGTGCAGGATGGAGATGGGAGATTTCATGGAGCCTGGTCAGCCAACTCTGAACCAGGTTGAACACCGAGGAGCTGTCAAAGTATTTGGAGTTTCTTCCTCATAGGGAGTAAGGGCTTCTAAGATGGGGCAGGTAGTCAGTACAGCCTACCCAGGAACATGTTGTGTTTTCCGTACTTTTTTTTTTTTTTTTTTATCATTGTATTGAGTTGTATGTTCACTATATTGGTCAAGACAACCAAGCAGTTTGTGTAGTTTGTCACTAGTGTTATACAGTTTTCTGGTCAGTGTGTGTCACCTTTTGTGTCTCCCTTTTGCCAAGCACATTCTGATGTTCTTTAAAATGCAGGTCTGGTTTCTAATGGAAACACATTTTATTCCTTATCTTTCCTGAACAAGGGACAAGATTGGTTGTTTTTGTGATGAGATGAAGGGGGAGGAAACAAACCCCACACTCCTGTCTCCAAGTCTAATGAGTAGATGCCATTAAGATAGGAGTCTTAACTCCATGGGAAAAGATAACACCCAAGAGTTTATTGTGGTCACCTGACTAGCAGTTGTGTGGCTTTAAAAACCTTAGAGATTTTCAGTCTTAGTCTGCAACTGACCTTTCAGATTTGCCAAGATCAAAATCCACCTGTGTCTGCTGAATGTGTATGTGCTCCATGTGGCTTTACATTCTGTCCCTGGGGCTTAATATGGCTGGCCCTGACAGCATGGGGGAAGCGTTGTGAATGTAGTAAGCAGCTGGCCTGGGTCACCATGGCCTGACCTCAAACCAGCTTAAGGCTTTAAGTCCTTAAGTCCTCTCAGAACTTGCACTTCCAGCTTCTCCCCTTCCTGGTGAGAGAGGGAAGTGTGGGGAAGGGTTAGGTAGAGCCAGGGAGGCTCATCGGGATACTTGATCGCTCTGGAGTTTTAAATAGCTCTCAGGAGGTGATGCCACTGTCAGTGTTCAGCTGAAATGCCAACCCCAGAAATCAGAACTTCATTTTCAAACAGTTCTGGCCATTCTCAGCCTGCTTTTGTGATTGCTCATCCATCGTCCTCCACTAGAGGGGCTAAGCTCGACTGCCCTTAACCAGGCAAGCACAGTCTTGTGTGTTTTATTCAGCATTGTTATACAGAAATCCACTAGTTGAGATGGTTTGTTTTAGAATAGGAAATGAAGTTGCCTCTCAGTGAAAGGAATGGCCCGAGCCTGCTTCCTATTTTGATTTTTCTTTTAAACTGATGGATGGTGCAGCATGTCTACATGGTTGTTTGTTGCTAAACTTTATATAATGTGTGGTTTCAATTCAGCTTGAAAAATAATCTCACTACATGTAGCAGTACATTATATGTACATTATATGTGATGTTAGTATTTCTGCTTTGAATCCTTGATATTGCAGTGGAATTCCTACTTTATTAAATGTATTTGATATGCTAGTTATTGTGCGCGATTTTAAACTTTTTTTTGCTTTCTCCCTTTTCTGGTTGTGCACTTCCTTTTACAACAAGCCTCTAGAAACAGATAGTCTCTGAGAATTACTGAGCTGTTTGTGATGCAGATGTACTTAGGGAGTATGTAAAATAATCATTTTAACAAAAGAAATAGATATTTAAAATTTAATACTAACTCCGGGAAAAGGGTCCATTGTGTAAAACATAGTTTATCTTTGGATTCAATGTTTGTCTTTGGTTTTACAAAGTAGCTTGTATTTTCAGTATTTTCTACATAATATGGTAAAATGTAGAGCAATTGCAATGCATCAATAAAATGGGTAAATTTTCTGATTCATGTGGCTGTTTTTATTTCTGTTATAAGGGGACAAAAGCGTACAACAAATGACACTTTCGGAGTGGCTAAAAACACATGGCACTTGAACATTAGTAGAGCATAGAACAATTTCATTCTTCATGCAGATCTACATAATGGAAACAAATATCCTTTGGTAAGGAATTCTTCCCAAGAATGGAGGTCCAGGATAAGATGACTGAACCTGACCCTTTTAAAAATGTAGAAGACTCTGAGATAAGCTAATTTAACTTTGTTTCACCAAACATCTAAGGTAGCAGAATGAAAATAGAGTCACCACAGGAAGATGCTTTCCCTCTTTTGGAGCTGTACTGTTAGAGACAGAGCACTTTGATTAGATTTCTCTTGATTCTAAAGTGAATAAAATAAGATGCATCAATTTTAGGCTTCTGCAACTTTTGTTGGAATACAGAAATGGGCAGCTGTTAGGAATACCCTTTTCAACCCTAATCAAGAGAAATGACCAGCAGTCTATTCTCTTTCAGTAATAGGAAGGTAAAAATCTATTTTATTTTGGTTTAGACTACAACATAATGTTTTTTCAGACCCACCCCCATACCAGTGAATGTAAAATAGTATGAACTTGTTGAACTCTCTGCAATTTTGATAAGAGAATATCCCTGGAGAGCCATGTAGAATAATAGCTCTGCTATTACTCTCACTTCCAGATAATTAAGTTATTAACCAACCTCTCAATGATTTGTTTTTTGGTGTTTCTACTTTTTTTTTTTTTAATAAGAAATGCACAACATAAGCCACTGAATATGAATTATTTTCTACAGAGCAGATTTTTTAAAAAATAAAGATATTGTAGATGGACGCAATACCTTTATTTATTTATCTTTATGTGGTGCTGAGAATCAAACCCAGTGCCTCACACATGCTAGGCGGGCACTCTACCCCTGAGCCACACCCCCAGCCCCTGGTGTTTTACTTTTATTTCATCTTTGGGTTAAGAGAGGCTGGCATAGCTCTTAAAGATACTGAGTAGTATGTAGGGAAGCCTGCATTTTAATGAAGAAAATTCTTGTAAATTGAATTCACTTGGCATGCTTTGTGGAAAATTTTCCAAATGGAGTAAAGTCTTGGTTTCACCATTAATCATGAGACACATAGCACCAGGTGCTCAGCACAAGATGGCGCCAGCGAGCTATAGAAGAAGTTCCACTTGACCACTTAGACCTTTTTTTCCCACCGCCTCCCCTTAAAGCTCATCGCCTCTGCTTCCACCTTCCACTGAACAAGGCAGACAACCCACTCTATTATTGCTGGAGAAGAGGAGGATTAATGATGCCAGTTTCTTACAAATCAGCTCTGGAAGCGCTCTCCTGAAACGCAGGAGCAGGAATGGAGCTTGATGAGTTTTCTTTGGGGTCTCCGCCTCCTGCAGCTCACTCCTTTCCCTTTGTCACTGCCCAGAAAGCCTCTACCCTCAGATTTCCATCTCTTTCCTTTCCTGAGGAGCCTATAGCCGAGAGGCGGGAGGTGGTTAAGGTTTCTGGCTGCTGTGCAAGGGGGCCATCTGTGTTTGATCAGTCCTAGCGGAAAGGAGGGGGTGGGGGTTGCGAGAGCCTGAAAGCATTCCAGAGTAGTGAGAGAGACCCGAGATCACAGAGCAAAGGCACCACCCCCGCCCCGCCTCCATGGCTAACCCACGGGCTCAGGGGAAGAGGCCAACAACACACTCTTCCTACTCTGGCCCCATTCTCTAGACTGCCATGGGGCCCAGCGCTCCTCTCCTCGTCCTGATCCTTTTGTCATGGTCCGGACCCCTTCAAGGACAGCAGCACCACCTTGTGGAATACATGGAACGCCGACTTGCAGCCTTAGAGGTGAGGGACTCCTTTTTCTTCTAGCCCAGCCTGGGACGATGCAATATCTTCTATTGATTCAACCAGTTCATCAGGGTTCTGGGAATGGTAAGACAGGGCTCTGTGAGAAGCTACAGAAAATTCTGCTTTTTAATAAAAATGAGCCTCAAAATTACAAGCCTTGATCTTTCTCCACGTAGAGCAATTCCTGAGCAGATAGACCTTTGTGTTTTACCCCTGGGGTTAGATGAGATAAAAGGACAGAGTGGAAATAAGGGCCAGGATTGAGGGAATGCATTTAAAGAAGAGCTGATGATTCTTTTGAAGTTGGAGGTTCCCAGAGAATCTCCAACTTCCTACCCTCCTTTTCAAAAACCGTTTCAAGTCCCTAGCATTTCCCCCCACACACATCGAAGTTCACAGCATCTTAATTCCCAAGAGGAGAATTGCACAATGGAGCAGAGAGCCCTTCTCACCCTCATGCACTGAAACCTCCCTAGAGGCCCAGATGGCACTGCTCAGAGAGAACAAGTCGAAGGACTCTGGCCTAGGTGAATCTGAGCCATGCTCCTTGCACGTTGAGCACCTCTGAACATCTGCTTTCCTTTGCTGCGGGAGTGGAAGGGCATGTTTAGCTGAGTTTGCTCCTTTTCCCATTCCTGACTCCCTGCTTTGGCCTCTCCCTGCCTGGGAGTGGTAACCCTTCAGCCCACCCTCGCTCCCTATGCCCCCACCCCTTCAGGAACGGCTGGCCCAGTGCCAGGACCAAAGTAGTCGGCATGCTGCTGAGCTGCGGGACTTCAAGAACAAGATGCTGCCCCTGCTGGAGGTGGCAGAGAAGGAGCGGGAGGCACTCAGAACCGAGGCTGACACCATCTCTGGGAGAGTGGACCGTCTGGAACGAGAGGTGGACTATCTGGAGACCCAGAACCCAGCTCTACCCTGTGTAGAGCTTGATGAGAAGGTGAATGGAGGCCCTGGAACCAAAGGCAAAGGCAGAAGAAATGAGAAGTACGATATGGTGACAGGTAGGTGATCTCAAAGCGGGTCCCTCACACCTTCTGAAACTTTTTCTTACTTTTTTCTCTTTGTCCCAGTCCACTGTGGCTTCTGGAATCTGTTAGAGGGAAAAATCTCTGTAATGACAAGTTTGTTAAGAAGAGTTTCTAGGGACCTGGGTCTCTGGAGTCCTGTCTTTCTCCATCTTCCCTAAGACTGGAGGCATCCACAGAGCGGATGCCAGCTGTTCCCCAGATGGGCCACCCAGCTGGAGTCCTCACTGTAGGCATCTAACTCCTGCCTCTGTTTCCTTTTCTCCTTCTCTACCAGACTGTGGCTACACAATTTCTCAGGTGAGATCAATGAAGATCCTCAAGCGGTTTGGTGGCCCAGCAGGTCTATGGACCAAGGATCCTTTGGGGCCAACAGAAAAGATCTACGTGTTGGATGGAACGCAGAACGACACAGCCTTTGTGTTCCCACGGCTACGTGACTTCACCCTTACCATGGCTGCCCGGAAAGCCTCCAGAGTTCGTGTGCCCTTCCCCTGGGTAGGCACGGGGCAGCTGGTATATGGTGGCTTTCTTTATTATGCCCGGAGGCCTCCTGGAGGACCTGGAGGGGGTAGTGAGTTGGAGAACACTTTGCAACTCATCAAATTCCACCTGGCAAACAGAACAGTGGTGGACAGCTCAGTGTTCCCCGCAGAGAGGTTGATTCCCCCCTATGCACTGACGACAGACACCTACATTGACCTGGCAGCTGATGAGGAGGGCATCTGGGCAGTCTATGCCACCCGGGAGGATGACAGGCACTTGTGTCTGGCCAAATTAGATCCACAGACACTGGACACAGAGCAGCAGTGGGACACGCCATGTCCCAGGGAGAATGCTGAGGCTGCCTTCGTCATCTGTGGGACCCTGTACGTCGTCTATAACACGCGCCCTGCCAGTCGGGCCCGCATCCAGTGCTCCTTTGATGCCAGTGGGACACTGACCCCTGAACAGGCTGCTCTCTCTTACTTTCCCCGTCGATATGGTGCCCACGCCAGCCTCCGCTATAACCCCCGTGAGCGCCAGCTCTATGCCTGGGATGATGGCTACCAGATTGTCTACAAGCTGGAGATGAGGAAGAAAGAGGAGGAAATTTGAGCAGCTAGCCTGGTCGTTTCTGCATCTCTTATCCCCATACATTTATATCCCTACTAGATTTCCTGCTCTTCATTCTTCAAATATAGGCAAGTTATGCCTCAGATCCCCTATTTTTTAACCAACAATAACCAAATTCTCACAGCTCCTTTGTTTCATATGGAACTCCAGATCTTGAGTAATCTTTTTATAGCTAAAAGAGTAAAGATCCTAAATATTCACTCTTGTTCTCCTTCCCCCTGTCCACAAATTAGGCCCCAAAGGACCCAGACCCGGTCCTCTGATCCTCCCTCATGGGAAAATGCCAGGCATCAGGCTACAGTATTCTTGCCCTCAGTATGACCCATTGGGGAGAAGAATGGAAAACAGAGACGCACGTCTGCCCTGTCTCCTTTATAAAAAAAATCTCTCCAGTGTCTGAAGAATGGGGATTTCTCCGCATCATTTTGTATAGCAATATTTTGCATTAAAAGAAAAATCCACTCCTCCTCTCCTGTGTGTGTTTGGGTAGACCTCATACCAAGTTCTCCACATGGCCCATCATTTTATCCCTCCCGCCCATCTCTCACATTAGGAACTTGGCTGGGCTCCCTGAGCTGCAAGAGTAAGGGCTTCTCTGGTTACAGATTTTACTGTGAGGCGCCTGGGAAGCAGCAGAATCCCGCCACTTTAGGAGGTTGGACAAAAGGCCTGCCTCCACACCCACCAGCCACCACAGCAGCCATCCCTGAACTGCCAGTGGCGCCGTGCCTCTGGCCACAAGACACTGGGACCTAGGGCAGCCCTTCCAATTCTGATAGAGGATTCTGAACCAGAAAATGATGTTACTTATTTGTAGTCCAGTGTGGAAACCAGAATGCAGAGTACATGTGTTTTTACTGAAGACTAAGTCTTACCTCTGGAGTGGATTCTGTCCCTCTCCCTAAACCCCAACTCCCACATCCAACTCTGGGCTCTTCCCCAGGGCTGGGTTGCACAATCCTTGGTCTGAACCGCTCTGATTTTCCTGCTGCCACAGCGTCTGCGGTTTGGGCCTGGAGGAGGGGCAGTGGCTATCCCAGATGTTGGTCTCACCAGTTCCCCAACACATCCCCTTCTCTCCACCGCATCACTCCACCTAGCAACCCAGTCCTGGGACCTGACTGCAGACTGCCCTAGAGTCCTGGGAGCTTAACCCTTCCTAGGCTAGTGCCCAGCCTCTGGCACAGGATTGCACATGGCAATCTGGGGAAGACAGGATGTGGGCGGGGGAGCTTCAGGCTTCTGCTGATCTCTGCCCGATGGCCCCCACCCCCACCACTGTCCCCACGTTTAGCACGCAGGAGCCTGATGGACAAAAGGCACTAGCCTCATTTGCCTGAGGTAGCCCTGGGAGCACTCTGGGTTATTTATCCTTGCTGGAGGGGGAAGGAACACAGTCTTCTCTCCAAAGTGCAGTCCTCCCTCCCTCCGCCCAGGACAGGGTGGATCCTTCAGGGCCTGCGATCCTCCTTTTGTCTTCTTTTCTTTTCTCCTCAGACAGAGCTGCTCCTGACGTAGGTTGGTGAGGAAGGAGAAAGAAAGGCAGGGAGGCACCTCACAAAGGCTCTATTGTAGGGAGCCTGGGCGGTGGGGGCTCACTCCCATTCAATTCTCTCCTAATGTGGGGCTGGCAATAGTAATCACCGCCTGTCAGCCCACAGAGGGGTCTGCCCACGGAACATCTGGCTCCAGAACAGGGCGCACAGGAAGGGGTGTGGAGGAGGAAGGGAGTTCTCAGTGGAGGCCTGGAGAGCAGGGTCCAGGAGACAAGGGACTGCAGTGTGGTACTGTGACTGTGTACGTGTGTGTGCGTGTGGCTTGGGGGACTGTGTGTGTGTGTGTGAGTGTGTGTGTGCGCGCGCGCGCTCGCGTGTGCGCGTGTGCAGGGGCAGGGCTTACTGGTGGCTTCCCAGTGTGACTGGCCATGTCTGATGGGGAGCTACTAGAGGGTGGGACTGGGTCTGTGGAGTTTCCTTGAAATAGCAGTAGTTTCCTTGAAATAGCAGTAAACATCCGGGAGGCTTTTTGGTGACCCTGACAGGGAAACAGCTCCAATACTTTGTGTGTGTAGATGACATCAATTCAAGGAACAAGTATACAAAGTACATTTTTAATGCCAATCCCATGAAGACCTGGTCCTTCTGCTCACACAAGCGCGTGCTTGTCTCTGTGGTGTCTTTCTTTGCCTGATTCCTCAATGACAAAGGGAAAAAATGTTTCTGGGAATTGTTTTTTTTTTTAAGCTTAAACTTTCCTTGGAGAAGTTCACTCAGACTTTTCTAAAAGGGCAGACATCTCTGGGGCCTTGTCGTTTATTACTTTTCAAGTTTCCTTTTTGGCTTCTGTAGCTAGTGCTATTTTTGGAAGCTATGTATATATGTGTGTGTGTGTGTGTGGGGGTATATATCTATATATTTTTCTTTGGTGGTACTGGGGATTGAACCCAGGGCCTTGTGCATGTGAGGCAAGCACTCTACCAACTGAGCTATATCCCCAGCCCTCAGAGGCATTTTGGAAGGTGAGTGGAACCATGTGGGCAGATGCAGTGAACTGTCCAAATTCATTCAACTAATTTATCTGCAGCTCAAAGAAACAGCCTGGGTAGCTGACTCCTATGGTCAAAAAGCAGCTTCATCATCCTCATCACCCCTTCTCAGACCCTCCCTGGCCTGTCACTTGGAGGAAATCTCTGGTTTGTTTGAACAAAAGACTGCGGAAGGCAATGACCCTAATAGAGGATGAAGAGGTTAAAAGTCCAAGTTCTGCATCTGTCTCCAGCCCCGTCCTAGGACAGTCAGCAGCCAGGAGGGGGGCTGGGGGAGGCTAGCATCAGGAGCCAGGAATGGCCATGGCTGTGGAGGTACAGTCGCCCAGCTTGTTGGTCAAACTGTTGCTTTTCCATCACAAGACACGGTTGAGAGGGTCCCCTCATCCCCCAGGGTCAGGGTTTCCTGCCCTACCTGCTAAGCTCTCCCCTTTGTTCTCAATGTCCTCACCTCCACGATGCTGGTCTTAGCTCCTGCCTGCAGTAGAAATCCAAGTGTTCATCTGGTTTTTTGAGTCGAGGCCTGTAGCCAGTGTCATCAGAGCCCTGGATGGTGGGGAGGCAGAGGGCAGAGATATAAAGGATGGAGTTGTTGATTCAGCTGTCACTGTTTCCTCTGGGATGGGACCAGAGCAAAACAGGAACCAAACCCTTTCCCTCCTTTTCTTCCTCCTCTAGCCTCAGGTTTTTCTGGATCCCTTCTCAGTTACTCTTCTTCTATGGGCGCCCCTCCCTGAGGCTCTCGGGGATGTCCTTTTGCACTGCTTCCTGTCCACCTGGCTTACGTCAAAGCATGCTCTTTTTGAGAGCTCTTGGGCTGTTGGCAATTCTCCTAACCTTCAGGATAGGCCTCTTCAGGGCCTGCTGTCAGCTTCTCTCTGACAGCTTTGCAGTGTGACCCAGGGAAGTCTTCTGCTTTCTTTGGCCAGAGAGCAGGGTTTCCTGCAAGCTCAGCCCTGTCAGCCGCTGCAGCCTCCGGGTTCCTCTGCCTCAGCCACCAAGGAGGGTAAGTTCTTCTCCACTTGCTCTTCAACTTCTGCTCTCTCAAGGCAGAGCTTCACAGATTAAATCTTGGTCTATGGACTTAATAACTGCACAGAAGAATTAGAAATGTGGAAGTCAGTGTATTATTGAAAGGACAGGGTGAGAAAATAAAAAAAGAAGAACCCCCAGACCTTTCTCATCAAAACCCGGGCTTCTGACAATACCTCTGGTCCAACACCTCTCCCTTCAGAACACTTCAGCATGTCCTCCTTGCTCCCTGTCCATACCTGTGTGGCCCAAGAGGAACAAATCAGACTCTGTCTCCTGGGGATTAAGAATTACAGATCTGAGATGTTAGATGCGAGGAAGTGTTTGCCCTTCGCTGAGAGGCAGTGAAAGCCAGACTGCAGGGCGAGGTGATGTTCAGAAACAGGCAGGAGGGAGAGAGCCGCTGATCTTGGCTGGTGTTCAGGGCCTGGCTCCAGCTGTCCCTCCTGAGCTCACAGTAGAACCCTCTTGGGTTCTACAAAATGCCTGAATCCTTAAAATAAATATCCCTTTTGGGGGGTTATTTGCTTTGTTTGTTTTTTTGCTGAAGTTAGTATGACTGGGTTTCTGTTTCCTGCAACCCAAAGATAATTCCTCATCTTCACCTTCCCTCCCTTCTCTTTCCATGAAAAAAAGCACCCCATGCCCTGGGCTGCTGGGACAATGACTGCTTAGAGTGTTATTCCCAGAGGACTCAGAGGACTAATGGAAGAACTGCGGGAGCCCTGTTCTGAATCATCTTGCCAAGGATCCCTCAAGTCAGACCCCCACGGCACGGCCCGTTGCAGGGATCCCTCAAGTCAGACCCCCACGGCACGGCCCGTTGCAGGGATCCCTCAAGTCAGACCCCCACGGCACGGCCCGTTGCAGGGATCCCTCAAGTCAGACCCCCACGGCACGGCCCGTTGCAGG